>NC_136514.1:73247152-73252152 GCF_053919585.1 Euprymna scolopes
AGAAATCTGTAAAAGTCTGAGGATGCTACAGACGTTTACAGAAAGTCTAAGGATGCTACAGACGGCCAAAAAACGGCCAAGTAGCTGAAACAATAATGTAACTTAACAGAAAGATACGGTAATAAAAAATAAGACGCATATCTGCTCTACAACAGTATTGAGCACTTTCTTCAGTTTTTATTAATTACCATTTCCACTATATATATGTGTGTGTGTGTGTGTGTGTGTGTGTGTTTGAATTTCTTTTATGCGTGTGTGTATATGTATACATTCATATGCTTGTGTGTATAAATAACAATTAATAATCTGTGCTTGTTATTCTTTCATTTTATCTTTTACTGACATGAGATGAACATCCGTTGTGATTGTAAGGAACAATCATGCTGCTCTAAACACACGTGCACAAACGCGTATAAAAGACAAGAAAATAAATGTCGTCAAAGAATTACTTATTTGTGTTGCATATATTTCATATTTCATAGAATACATTCTATATCTCATTTAATCTTCATGCCGGAATATAAATTTGTAAAAAAATCCATCAGCGATTGTTATAATAATCCGATTTTAGAAAACGACAAAAACCAAATGTTTACGCACACACGCGCGTGCACGCATACACTCACACCTTTAGAAGGTTTTCAGATTATGCCGGACTTGTCCACTGTTGTAAACCCATGCTAGGGGTCACCAATGGAGGAAACCACAAGTAGTGTAAAGTGTATAAAATATAAAATGTATTTATCATAAAAAAATACAGGAGCCACTAAAGTGGTATGAGAGGAACGTGTGCGTAGCATGCGGTTAAACAGGGTATGAATGTCTCCATCTAGTCTCTGAAACCGGTGGTATTTATAGAACTGGTTGATTTCACTAAGTTCTCAAATAGGGGTGATTTGTACCCCACAACATCTACCAAGTGTAAGTCATGAATAGGGCTATGACAACAGAATATTCTCATCATTATTTTGACTCTCGAGTATATATCCGACACCACCTCACTCCATATAAAAGCATATAAGATATCTACGGATGCACACTCGTGAATATGCTGTTGCCCTAGCCCTAGTCATGAATTTTATTACCATTCAATAAACACCCATAAACTTCCTCAACAGTACTCATTCTTAGAACGTACCTGACTATACTACAGGAAGAAAATTGCAAGAGGTATGAGGTACTTTCTGGAGTTATAGAATGATCTAACCATTTCCGTAGACATTTTTATTCTTTTGTAATTGTATTTCTGATACACGAACACAGTTTTGCGATTTGAAAAGAAAATGTATTTTTTCTTTTTTTTTCTACACTGAGTACAAATTAAATTTGTACTAAGTTTAAGGCTCTATTTCCGCTTAAGTGGTCGCTATTCAGTATATTAAATATTAGGGACCTTACGTCAGTAGCGATTAAGTGAGCTAGTGTGCATTTTGACAAGGGTCACACCGAGTGCAGGACCTGTAAAACATAATCGTTTCCAGTGTTGAATGAAAAATGGGTGATGTAAAGCATAGGGTAGAAGACAAAAACAAAAAGATGTTGAAGAAAGACGTCACGTTTACGAGCGAAGAAAAAACGAAGATTTTCAGATCAGTCTCTCCGGGAAGGCGTGCGAACGAGACACCGTCAATAATGTAGGAAACTAATAATTTACGGCGACTGTTACTTCGATGTCTGTCCGTTTGCATCATTCATTTCATTAAGTTACTTAAGTTGAAAAAGTAAATAACTAGCTACGATAAAATCAGTTTTTCTCTCCAAATCAGAAACTTCGAAGAAAACTCAGCGAACCTCTCCGTTTGTCTTCCTTCATCATAAAAATAAGTTTATTTTTATAGTTACCATTAGATAAAACGGCAACAACGAAAAGAAGCGAATATTACAATCGTGGAGTAAACGAACCCCGTATTAACGACCTACAAATGTATGTATAAACAACTGGTAAGATTTTGTTATTGAAAACATTACCGGTAATTATTTTTGTAATTATTATTTTTTTCACTAACAATAGTACTTGATGTTTTCCGAGATTGAATCAGGATCAACGAATTTTCTACATTTCTAATAACTTATACTCATCAAAATCTGTAAAATCGCCCACTTTTCAATCAAATTAATTGATTGCCTGCTCTAATCGGGGATCCATCGCAGTGCATCGGTAGAAAGCTTCACATGCATGCCCGTAGTTACTTAGTCCATAATACATAGTAGTCTACGTTGCACTGCACTGCAGATAACATACTGCTGGTTGCAATAAATTGTATGTATGTATGTATGTATGTATGTATGTATATATATATATATATATATATATATATATATATATATATATATATATATAATGACTTGAATTAGAGTTTAAAATACAAAAGTCAAGTATTAAAGTTCAGTTGATCTATTTAATCGGATATTTTTATGAACAATTTTCGATGCTTATCGGATGCATTCCCATTCAAAACTTATTGAAGAACACCCCGGATACATACATTACATTTGTGTGAAATTTCAAAAAAAATGTCTAGCCGTTTCGGAGTCCTTGGGGAATGAACACACATAGACGAACACAAATGCACACACAAAGTGCATTTTATATATAAGTTGGGCTATCAGAAGAATGTACTCCATCTCTAACTGGTTGAGCTAAAAGGTTTGCCTTTTAGTTTCTCGCAAATTTTCTACGCAGCATTGAAAACTTTTCGCTTCTACCCACTCTTCAACACCAAGAATTTGGCACCGTCGTATCGAACGGGGAAAACATTTAACATCATGAAACTATTGATCAGTCCGGTTCGATCGGAATGTAATCGATATTTGGCGTGTAAACAGATTGATATTTTATGGTGAAAAACGAGAATCATTTTCCAGATTCCTAGTTTCAAAAATTCGAAAAGCACTCAAAGAATACATTTCAATAATTAAACACGCACGCACACACACGCATACACATACGCGCGTACACACATACACACACTGTAGGGAAAATTGTAGAAACCAAAAAATGGCTTAAAAAATCTCGCTGCTCGTGTGCAAAATCTCGCTGCTCGAGTGCATAAAAGTAGGCCATGGGGAGAACGCGGACAGACGGTTATGAGAATCCTTTAGAAACGGTTTTTCCTTTTTATGTTATACACACACATCTATATGAATAAAAATGTTAAATGTATGATGTTTGTTACTAACCGATAATCTTAATAACCACTGGACCGATTGCTTCGACGTTTTGGTATAATATTTTCATCGTACCCATGCATGTTTTTATATATCTCTTTGTAATTATGACGTTATACTTAATTTTTATTTAATAAATTAGGTGGTTTTCTTTATGGCGATGTTGCCATCATTTATATGGACAAATCACCAGTTACGTTATATCGATAAAATATTAAACTTTCACAAAACAGCATCTCGCTTAATGTAAACAGAATTTATTTCAAAATCCTGACGGTTACAAGATCTGTGTTTGTATTTTTTAAATAAACATTCATTTATTTAAAGTTTCTAATTTTTAATATGGGTATATTAGAAATGTTGCACAAATTTTAAATGGGTAAAATTTAATCACGTGATTATTGAAAATGTAACTCTGATTAAAATTTAATTTAAATTAGCCACGTGTGATCGCTTTCCTGTAAATTATTCTTTGAAAATGGATATTAGCAGTAAAGCGAATATAATTCCAATGTAATTTGACGTATATTTGTTCCTACTTCAGTCATCTATATTATTTAGTGTGAAATAAGTTTTGGGAATTTATATCCAAATATAAATAGTTTTACTTTAAAAAAAAGTATTAATACACTAATAACAAGCTTCATCGTGAAACCACTACAAATTTAACATCTACTTACGTTGTATTAGAAACTGAGCGACCCCTAAAAATCTTTAAATATTTAATTTTCTGTCAATTATTGCTAGGGATCGACCGGCAATCACCGGATAAAGCTCAGCGTTGTTCAAATGTTGAAACACTAAATCAACATTGTTTTTTTGTATAAATGTAATTTTTTAATTATATATTGGATGATGGGGGGGTCAGTTTTCTGTTTATTTTTTAAACATACTTTTCTGTACTTTTAACAATTTACACTTTCATAAAAAGCATACATCTTTCTTATAAAAAAATCTTCCGTTTAAAAAGAAAACGTTTACTGTCAATTTTCTGTCCAAGAAAAATTTAATGTTACTTGAAAAAACTTTAGCCAAACAATTTACGGTAAAAAAATATATTTTCTTAAAAAAAAACAGTTGTTGATGAAACAAATTGCAAAAACAAAATAAAAGTAAATAAACAATACAAAATGCAACTTCCCTTGTGGAATATATATATATATGTGTGTGTGTGTGTGTGTGTGTGTGTGTGTGTGTTTGTGTGTGTGTGTGTGTTCCGTAAAATTTAGGGTAGATTTTTTTGTCTTTTTTTTGGGGGGGGTCGTTATTGTATTTTTATTTCTCTCCGGTTTGTTTGTTTGGAAATTCATCTGCGTCTGTTACTTTGATCGGCTTAATCCGGTGACTGCCAGTTGAATCCCCATAATTGAAAAAAAATCTCGAGGATCCGGGCCAAATTCTGCGAGAGTACCAAAAAGTATATACGGGGTGGTCATTGTACAAGTGGGCCGATAAGAAGGGTGCTTCTTCGTTATTGTAGCGAAATCCGACAGCCGAAAAGTTGATATTTAATTTTTTTAATAAACGTGATAATTACTTACATTTTATGTGGATTTCAACAATAAGCAATGTTATCTACCAAATTGTCAACTCACAATTAATTACGTCTTCCATGATTCAACGAAAAGAAAATGATTTTGCCTATGTTTATTTTGTCACGTGACATGTGGCGTAAACACAATGGAAATTGCTAAAATTTCTAATTTCTTTGAAAACTGTTTTCTTTTATAATTAAGTTCTACCTCATCGTTTTTCGTAAGTTTTGGATATTTTCATTACTGCGACATGGCAATTCAGTAGATACTATTGGTTTCACTTGAAAATCAATATTT
>NC_136514.1:73257152-73269652 GCF_053919585.1 Euprymna scolopes
TAATAATTCATGGCTGATGAAATGAGAGCGGACTGCTTCCATAGGGTAAATGAAAGATTGCATTCGAAATTCCGTGCAGATTCCCGAGTTCGACAAGATACACCTGAATAGGATAGGAGGTTTCATTGAGCGAAAACTACTGCAAATAACACTCAAGATGAGAACAGTTGTCCGAAGAATCCAAATAATCCAATCAATCCTCATCTAAAAAAAATCAGAACATGTCTGCTGCATAAGTGTATGTAAATTATAATTTCCTCTCCCACTTCTTTGTGAACTCATACTATTAAACATATGATCTTTCCTTTTCTCTTTCACTTTCCCGTTCTTTATTTCCTCCGTTCCATCTCTTTTTTTTTCACCCCACCTCCGTCCATCTGCCAGAAACTCGAGATTTTTTTTTTCGTGCGTGTTTTATTTTTTATTTGTTATCTTACTATATTGTCTTATGCTTTAACTTTTCACTCATTAAGCCTCGCTATTTTTATTTTATTTCAGTTTGATTTTTTATATCATTGTGACTACCATCCTGACCAGAACTTCTGTTAACTTTCTTTAGGACAGACTAAACTTTTCGAAAAGCAACATCCCCTGATGAAGTCTCTAGTTATCCGTAACTAGTTGACATTAAAAACACTTATGATTGTGTAGCGATACTTAAATATTTATGTAAAAATAAATAAAAAAAATATTTATATATATATATATATAATATATATATATATATATATATATATATATATATATATATATATATATATATATATATATATATATATATATATATATATATACAATCAGCGAGGGGGGAGGCTTAGCCTGGTTGTAAAATGCGCTTAAATATGATATTTTAATTTGTCCAAATTTTGTATATATTATTATAGAGTCGTGATTTCAAAAGTAAAAAAAAATTGGATGCCATCAGCTAGAATCGAAATCGAAAGCAAAACTGTAGCATTCAAAGCTGGTGATGTTACCACTGTACCATATGAACTAATAAAAAATTTTAAAATAAACTAAGATGAATATACAAAATTTATAACGATTTTTTTTTTAATTTGGACCCATTTTTGACCCCTTAAAAACTATTAAAAAGACAATCCGTAAAAAATCCATCATTTGATCTGCGACTTTTAGTTTCGAGGGAGATAGTTTGAAATCTGGAGACAGAGACATATAGCCTTTTATTTATTGGATTATAAATAATTATTTTATACCTACAGACACTAGTTTCATGCTTTTGCAATCACTAGTGCAGGATATAACGATTGTCGCCGATCGAAGGGTTCGAACTTCGCCACGGAACCATCTTTGGCTACATTAACAAGGAACGTTACCCTTGGGTGATCGTCAACCGCCACGATAATCGAGGGAAATTTAATATTTATAAAGTCAAATTCGGGCATAATGTTATTAAGACGATCAAAACTGATCGGGCGACTTGAAATCTTGTACAAAAGCCAGTTGACTGCCTTTTATTTCCCGGATAGAGCTCAAATTTTAAGAATTTATTTCTTAAATCTTGCAAGCGGATTTTCCGCAATCATGGAGTACACATATTTCGATTATTACAAACTGTTTTGAATTATTATAATTTTATTAAATTACTGTTTTGAATTATTATAATTTTTTTAAATTACCGTTTTGAATCATTATAATTTTATTAAATTACTGTTTCGAATCATTATAATTTTTTAAAATTACTGTTTTGAATCATTATAATTTTTTTAAATTACTGTTTTGAATTATTATAATTTTATTAAATTACTGTTTTGAATCATTATAATTTTTTTAAATTACTGTTTTGAATTATTATAATTTTATTAAATTACTGTTTTAAATTATTATAATTTTTTAAATTACTGTTTTGAATTATTATTATTTTATTAAATTACTGTTTCGAATCATTATAATTTTTTTAAATTACTGTTTTGAATCATTATAATTTTATTAAATTACTGTTTCGAATCATTATAATTTTATTAAATTACTGTTTTGAATCATTATAATTTTTTTAAATTACTGTTTTGAATTATTATAATTTTATTAAATTACTGTTTTGAATTATTATAATTTTATAAAATATCTGTTTTGAATTATTATAATTTTATTAAATTACTGTTTTGAATTATTATAATTTTATTAAATTACTGTTTTGAATTATTATAATTTTATTAGATTACTGTTTTGAATTATTATAATTTTATTAAATTACTGTTTTGAATTATTATAATTTTATTAAATTACTGTTTTGAATTATTATAATTTTTTTAAATTACCGTTTTGAATTATTATAATTTTATTAAATTACTGTTTTGAATCATTATAATTTTATTAAATTACTGTTTTGAATTATTATAATTTTATTAAATTACTGTTCTGAATTATTATAATTTTATTAAATTACTGTTTTGAATTATTATAATTTTATTAAATTACTGCTTCGAATCATTATAATTTTATTAAATTACTGTTTTGAATTATTATAATTTTATTAAAGTACTGTTTTGAATTATTATGATTTTATTAGATTACTGTTTCGAATCATTATAATTCTATTAAATTACTGTTTTGAATTATTATAATTTTATTAAATTACTGTTTTGAATTATTATAATTTTATTAAATTACTGTTTTGAATTATTATAATTTTATTAAATTACTGTTTTGAATTATTATAATTTTATTAAATTACTGTTTTGAATTATTATAATTTTATTAAATTACTGTTTTGAATTATTATAATTTTATTAAATTACTGTTTTGAATTATTATAATTTTATTAAATTACTGTTTTGAATTATTATAATTTTATTAAATTACTGTTTTGAATTATTATAATTTTATTAAATTACTACGCACATTTCGATTTTTATTTTGATTCTTTGTGTCAACAACATAATTCCAGATTTTTCCTATGGGAACACTATCTCTTATCCTCTTTATGTCTTGGTAATAATGGATCTCTCTATACCTTTAATGTGGATCTTTAATCCTTTCCATTTAATAAACACTTTGCACAAAAAGTTTGTTGTTGTTGTTGTTGTTGTTGTTGCTGCTGCTGCTGCTTCGGCTGCTGCTGCATTTATGACTAGTTTTTATGGAATCCTGATTCAATTCATGGAAATACCAGTAAAGTCATAACTTCGATATAATATACATTTGTTAACATTTTTCCTTAGATGAGAAGAACACATTTTCTTGAAACTCCGCGGATTTAGGAAATTTCAATAGACCTTTTTTAAATATCCTTTCGAACAATAAATTAAAGCAAAAAATATATGTACAGTCTTCAATTTTTTCTTACACACACACATATATATATATATATATATATATATATATATATATATATATTTAATCAATTCCAATACTATATTTGTTAACAGTATCATCATCATTATTTCTTTCGTCACTATTATTCACGTCTTCATTATTGCTATTGTCATTATCATTATTATATTGATAGCATTTAATGTTGTTATAGTGGTTTTGTCACTGATGGGATTACTGTTTCCTGTGATGTGATGATTCGTATTTTTTATCATCATCATCACCATCATCATCATTGTTGTTGTTGTTGTTGCTATTATTATTAGTATTATCATCTATATATATAAAAATGTAATTCTGTGTTTGTTACAAGTGAATAAAAACATATTTCTACGTTACCAATTTATTTGAAATTTTCAGACAACCCATCTTTAGAGTCGAGGGATGTTTTTATGTTATTAAAATAAATTTACCTCGCGAATTATTAAAATATTAAATAAAATAAATATATTTTTTAACCGTTAGTGCGAACCTGTTCTGTTGATAAAACTGAACTTCCGGTTCGATTCATTTCACAGCCACGAATTGACGAAAAAGAAGTAGATTTCATTTTCTGTTTACTCGATAAGTAAAAAAAGAAACAAAAAAACATAATTCATTTGTTTATCTTCCAAATCTTTTAATTTACACATTTTTTCTTTATTGTATAAGGCAAAAAAAAAGTTTGCTTTTTGAGTTTTTTTTTGGTTTTTGTGTTTCGATATAAGATTGGTTGGTAAAAGTACAGGGTTTTTTTACAGATTGATAACTTGCTTAAAGAGTGGTCCGCGCTATTTTTTAAATCGTATTTCCAGGTTTAATTACAGTTTTATTATATGTTTTTTTATTCAATTGTAAGGTTAAAATACACCCTCCCCTCCCCATGTTAAGAATGGCTTTTTTAATATTAACGTTATTATTGCAACACGGATCACTCTCTGCATGAGTACTGTACTTTCACCTAACAATTTAATACACAAAACATGGTACTTATGCAGAGAAAGTACCATAATAATATAATAATAGAATAATAACGTTATTTAGAAAGCCATTCTTAACATGGGGAGGACGTTTTGTTATTATTCTCTACTTTCACCTAACAATTTAATAAACAAAAGATGGTACTTATGCAGAGAAGGTACCGTGCTGAAATAACGCTATTAAGAAAGCCATTCTTAACATGGGAAAGGGAGAGTGTTCTGTAACTATTTTATATATTCACCTAACAATTTAATAAACAAAAGATAGTACTTATGCAGAGAAGGTACCGTGCTGAAATAATACCGTTATTTAGAAAGCTATTCTTAACATGGGGAGGGAGTTTTGCATCTATTCTATACTTTCACCTAACAATTTAATAAACAAAAATAGATAGTACGTATGCATATAAAATACCGTGCTGAAATAATGTTATTTAGAAAGACATTCTTAACATGGGGATGGTATTTTGTAACTATTCTGTCCTTTCACCTAACAATTTAAAAACAAAACATGGTACTTATGCAGAGAAGCTACCCCGCTGAAATAATGACGTTATTATTTAGAAAGCCATTCTTAACATGGGGATAAGGGTGCTTTGTAACTTTTCTGGACTTTCACCTAACAATTTAATAAACAAAAGTTAAACTTAAGCAGACAAGGAACAGTACTGAATCATTAACATTATTTAGAAAACCATTCTTAACATGGAGAGGGAGGATGTTTTCTAACTATTCTGTACTTTCGGTGCTGATGCAGAGAGTGATCTGATCTACTTTTTAAATCGCATTTCCACGTTTAATTAAAGTTTTATGATATGTTTTTTATTCAGTTGTAAGGTTAAAGTACAGACTAGGTACAAAACCCCCTCCCCATGTTAAGAATGGCTTTTTAAATAATAACGTTATTATTTCAGCAAGGATCGCTCTGCATGAATACCGATTAACGTTTTGTTCTTTGCTTTTTTACCGTATTTTTTTGTTTTTTTTTTGTTTCAAGAAAACCTTTTTTTAACAAAGATTGAAAGTGCACGTTTTTTTTGTTTTTTTTACAGAAGTTGTTTTTATATGAGAAAATATGAATGCTTATAAAGAAATTGGGTACTCGTGCACTTATTGATCCATGCTGAAATAATAACGTTATTATTTAAAAAGCCATTCTTAACATTGGGAGAAGAGGGTGTTTTGTACCTATTCTGTACTTTAACCTTACAATTGAATGAAAAAAAAACGGTACATTTTTAGATTAGGTCCATCTCCACAATTTTCTTTTAAATGACAACTTTTATAGGTTTTCGACTATGCTGAATACAGAAATCGCATTGAAATTTTGCAGAAATAAGTAGTAATCGAGATATTAAAAATTTGTATAATGCATTGTAATCTCTGGCAGCCGTCTTTTTTACACGCGTGCGCGCGTCATAAACAAATCTATGCGCGTAACAAAGATGGCCGCCAAAGAATACAATGCATAAAACAACTATCTATATCTCGATAACTACTTATTTCTGCATAATTTCAATGCGATTTCTGTATTCAGCATAGTCGGAAACCTTTAAAAGTCGTCATTTAAAAGAAAATTGTGGAGGTGGACCTAATCTAAAAGAAATACCAAAAAAACATAAAACTTTAATTAAGCTTGGAAATACGATTTAAAAAAATAGCGCGGATCAGTAAGTGCATTAGCACCCATTAATCAACTCACGTGACCTTATTAACAAATATTATCAAAGGCAAGATATGTTACTTTATTACCGAAATGGATAATTATTTTTGTTTTTTTAATGCAAAATTTTTATTCGGCTCAAAAAACACAGCGTTTACTGTTATATTTGAAAATTATAAATGTCGGCAGACTGTGTTAACACATTAGGTTTGGGAAAATGAGTTAAAACTAAAAAACTATACAAAATACTGTTAAAAACCACTGAATACATGTCTGCCTATGTCACAGTAACATATATTGAGTGAGTTCCTGACAGTATTTTGTATAGTTTTTTTTAGTTTTAACTCATTTTCCCAAAGTTAATGTGTTCAACAGTCTGCCGCCATTTGTATTTTTCAAATATATAGATAAACACTACATTTTACACTAAATAAAAACACTAAAATCTAATCCAGTTAGGTAGAAAAGTAACTTATCTTGCCTTCGATAACATTTATTCGTTATATTTATTTTTCAACAACTTTTTCGTTTCTGTGTTTAGTAATACAACCCCGTTTTATTTACTATAACGTTTAGTCAGCTCGAAGAACAGTGTTTATTAGTGTATTTGAAAAATACAAACGGTGATGGACACTGTTGATGATATTAAGTTTGAGAAAATGATTTAAAACAAAAACCTATACAAAATACTATCAGAAACCCACCGAATATGTCAGCCTATGTCACAATAACATATAATCAGTAGGTGTCTGACATTGTTTTGTATAGTTTTTAACTGATTTTCCCAAACTTAACGTATTCAACAGAGTCCGCGACCATTCGTCTTTTTCAAATACATAGATAAACACTGCGTTTTTGAGCCGATTAAACATTTTACATTAAATAAAAACACTAAAAAATTATCCAGTTAGATAGAAACGTAATTTACCTTACCTTTGCTTTCATTTATTCGTTTTTGAACAACTTTTTCGAATCTTTGTATAGTAACACCCCCCTTACCCAAATATTAATTAAAAAATCACATTTTTTAATACAATAAAAAAGAAAACTATTTAGCGTTTCAATGGTTTAGCAACTTTCGGCTTAATCCACTGAATGTTGGTCGAGCCCAAGCCATGATTGATGGTAACTCCCGAAGATCCGGATCCAATTCTGCAAGAGTACCATATTTTTTTTCATTTTCGCCTTTTTTTTACTTTTTGGAGTGGATTGCTGTACTAAGAATATAAGAAACATGCATTCCCTCTTTTTATTAGAATTTTCGATTACACGAAATTAAGCCACAGCAACGCGTGGCAGGTACAGCTAGTTATTATTATAATTATTATTTTAATTATTATCACGATTATCATTACTATTATTATTACTATTATTATTATCATTGTTATTATTATTGTTATTATCATTACTATTTTAATTTTTATTATTAATAGTATTATCATTGTTATTAATAATATTATCATTATTATTATTATTATTATTATTATTATTATTATTATTATCATTGTTATTGCTATTCTTTTTATTATTATTAACTTCATTTCAATGAATGTCTTTACTATTTATATAGTAACTAACCGCCATTGTTGATATTATAACTATTCTTACAATTCTTATAATCTTTATCGTTATTATTATTATTATTATTATTATTATTATTATTATTATTTCACTATTTTTAATATTTCTATCATTATGATTAGTTTGGTGCTTGGTGAAAATGTGGTTTATTTTCGAAGATCCTAGAGGTTAATGTTAGGTTTGAGCGTGATTGACCTCTGGGATCTTCGAAAATAATATAACGATTCTTTATTTTAATCGCTTCTCTATTTTATTATTATTATTATTATTATTATTAGTAGTAGTAGTAGTAGTAGTAGTAGTAGTAGTAGTAGTAGTAGTAGTAGTATTGTTGTTGTTTTTGTTTGTTTTGTTTTGTTTTTTGTTGTTGTTTTTTTGTTTGTTTTTTCATCGGCAACTTTATTTTAATAATGTGCATTTTCCGTTGTTTTCCCCCTTCTTAATCGCAAATCCCTTAATTCAGCTTTGGAAAAGCGAAGGCGAAACTGACACCCCCTTTTCTTTTTTCTCTCTTTCCTTTTTTCCTTTTTTATGTTTTTAATCTTGAATAATAAATGTCTTCCCTTCATGATTGAAGTGTATATAAATACACACACACACACACTGCCTTGATAGAGTTCAAAATAAACTTCATAGCTTAGTTGGGGATGCCCTTTTCTCTTCCCTGCCACCTCTTTCACACAGAAAAGACGTTGCGAGCCCTTCTCTGCTTTATCGTTATTGTCATGTAAGTGCTCGTCTGAGCTCCAATCTATGGTCCCCCTCGCCAAACTTTCACGAAAAACACTCGTCTAGCCAAAACTACAATCAATAATTTCCTACACTCTTTATCTGTGCCTAAACCTAAACGTAGATTCCATGAACAAAGCTTCTTTCTTAGAACTGCACGCCTGCTGACTACAATTTGATTGTCTTCAAGTCAAATGTAAACAAGTTCTTGATGAGCCATCCCCTTAAGTAATCCAATTTAAAAAATTCCACTACTTACGATTACTACGCTATAATCCCATAGACTGCTGTACACCCATTATATATATATATATATATATATATATATATATATATATATATATATATATATATATATATATATATATTATCCAAACGAACTAAAATTGAATTGTGAACATAAAGGACAACAGGCTACATTTCTGGATTTAGATATAAAAATTGAGGATGGGATTTTTCTTTATAAAATATTTGATAAAAGAAACGCATTCCCCTTTAAAATAGTACTATGCCCCATAAGGATAGCACCTGCCCTGTTTTTGTGTTTTATGGAACCATTATGTCAGAGTTTTTGAGAATAGCTCGCGTTACTCTAAAATTAACAGATTTTATACCACCAGTTTCTAGCTTAGTAATAAGGATGATAAAACAAGGTGGAGATAAAAATAAAATATTTAAACAGTTAAATAAAGCATTTGTTCGTTATCCTGATGCTTTTGAATCGTTTAAGATAAACCAGACTATATTTATAAAGGAAATCCAAAACTATATTAGTAATGTATAAAATGTATTTATAATTACATATAATAAATTTTATAGATAAAAAAAAAATGTATATATGTAAAAATAAAATATTTTTAACCTTTATATATCTAATTTTAACTAAATAAGAATGTAAATATACAAACTACTAATTATAGTGGGGGTGATAAGTAGTTAAATGGATTCATCCAAATCTTATAAATACAAGACTGATAAATTAAAAAATGTATCCATTTCAAATGGATCGTACCAGTCAAGGATTCGTCACTTGACACTCAGCCCAACAGGTGAGGGGCCGGAGACCGGCCCAGCACCTGTTGGACTGAGGTACACCGCCTGGGTAATACCTAGGAGGTCCACCCTCCCAGGCCTTGCCACCGGGCTTTCTGGTGGGGCAAGTTTATTGCTTGTTGCCTGAGGCGCCCTGACCGGGGAATGCCGACGGGGTTACTCAGGCAATTTTTAAAATTGCAGGAGTGCCCCTCCTTTAGGGGAGCCTGCTGGGTTACCACTTTCCGGCCTTGTGCCACATTTTGCTGAGTGGACAGCAAATAAATATAATCTATTTCAAATGGATAGTACCAGTCAAGGATCCGTCACTTGACACTCAGCCCAACAGGTGAGGGGCCGGAGACCGGCCCAGCACCTGTTGGACTGAGGTACACCGCCTGGGTAATACCTAGGAGGTCCACCCTCCCAGGCCTTGCCACTGCGCTTTCCGGTGGGGCAAGTTTATTGCTTGCTGCCTGAGGCGCCCCGACCGGGGAATGCCGACGGGGTTACTCAGGCAATTTTTAAAATTGCAGGAGTGCCCCTCCTTTAGGGGAGCCTGCTGGGTTACCACTTTCCGGCCTTGTGCCACATTTTGCTGAGTGGACAGCAAATAAATATAATCCATTTCAAATGGATAGTACCAGTCAAGGATCCGTCACTTGACACTCAGCCCACCAGGTGAGGGGCCGGGAACAGGCCCAGCACCTGTTGGACTGAGGTACACCGCCTGGGTAATACCTAGGAGGTCCACCCTCCCAGGCCTTGCCACTGGGCTTTCCGGTGGGGCAAGTTTATTGCTTGCTGCCTGAGGCGCCCCGACCGGGGAATGCCGACGGGGTTACTCAGGCAATTTTTAAAATTGCAGGAGTGCCCCTCCTTTAGGGGAGCCTGCTGGGTTACCACTTTCCGGCCTTGTGCCACATTTTGCTGAGTGGACAGCAAATAAATATAATCCATTTTAAATGGATAGTACCAGTCAAGGATCCGTCACTTGACACTCAGCCCAACAGGTGAAGGGCCGGAGACCGGCCCAGCACCTGTTGGACTGAGGTACACCGCCTGGGTAATACCTAGGAGGTCCACCCTCCCAGGCCTTGCCACTGGGCTTTCCGGTGAGGCAAGTTTATTGCTTGCTGCCTGAGGCGCCCCGACCGGGGAATGCCGACGGGGTTACTCAGGCAATTTTTAAAATTGCAGGAGTGCCCCTCCTTTAGGGGAGCCTGCTGGGTTACCACTTTCCGGCCTTGTGCCACATTTTGCTGAGTGGACAGCAAATAAATATAATCCATTTTAAATGGATAGTACCAGTCAAGGATCCGTCACTTGACACTCAGCCCAACAGGTGAGGGGCCGGGAACCGGCCCAGCACCTGTTTGACTGAGGTACACCGCCTGGGTAATACCTAGGAGGTCCACCCTCCCAGGCCTTGCCACTGGGCTTTCCGGTGGGGCAAGTTTATTGCTTGCTGCCTGAGGCGCCCCGACCGGGGAATGCCGACGGGGTTACTCAGGCAATTTTTAAAATTGCAGGAGTGCCCCTCCTTTAGGGGAGCCTGCTGGGTTACCACTTTCCGGCCTTGTGCCACATTTTGCTGAGTGGACAGCAAATAAATATAATCCATTTTAAATGGATAGTACCAGTCAAGGATCCGTCACTTGACACTCAGCCCAACAGGTGAGGGGCCGGAGACCGGCCCAGCACCTGTTGGACTGAGGTACACCGCCTGGGTAATACCTAGGAGGTCCACCCTCCCAGGCCTTGCCACTGGGCTTTCCGGTGGGGCAAGTTTATTGCTTGCTGCCTGAGGCGCCCCGACCGGGGAATGCCGACGGGGTTACTCAGGCAATTTTTAAAATTGCAGGAGTGCCCCTCCTTTAGGGGAGCCTGCTGGGTTACCACTTTCCGGCCTTGTGCCACATTTTGCTGAGTGGACAGCAAATAAATATAATCCATTTTAAATGGATAGTACCAGTCAAGGATCCGTCACTTGACACTCAGCCCAACAGGTGAGGGGCCGGGAACCGGCCCAGCACCTGTTGGACTGAAGTACACCGCCTGGGTTATACCTAGGAGGTCCACCCTCCCAGGCCTTGCCACTGCGCTTTCCGGTGGGGCAAGTTTATTGCTTGTTGCCTGAGGCGCCCCGACCGGGGAATGCCGACGGGGTTACTCAGGCAATTTTTAAAATTGCAGGAGTGCCCCTCCTTAGGGGAGCCTGCTGGGTTACCACTTTCCGGCCTTCTGCCACATTTTGCTGAGTGGACAGCAAATAAATATAATCCATTTCAAATGGATAGTACCAGTCAAGGATCCGTCACTTGACACTCAGCCCAACAGGTGAGGGGCCGGAGACCGGCCCAGCACCTGTTGGACTGAGGTACACCGCCTGGGTAATACCTAGGAGGTCCACCCTCCCAGGCCTTGCCACCGGGCTTTCCGGTGGGGCAAGTTTATTGCTTGTTGCCTGAGGCGCCCCGACCGAGGAATGCCGACGGGGTTACTCAGGCAATTTTTAAAATTGCAGGAGTGCCCCTCCTTTAGGGGAGCCTGCTGGGTTACCACTTTCCAGCCTTGTGCCACATTTTGCTGAGTGGACAGCAAATAAATATAATCCATTTCAAATGGATAGTACCAGTCAAGGATTCGTCACTTGACACTCAGCTCAACAGGTGAGGGGCCGGAGACCGGCCCAGCACCTGTTGGACTGAGGTACACCGCCTGGGTAATACCTAGGAGGTCCACCCTCCCAGGCCTTTGCACTGGGCTTTCCGGTGGGGCAAGTTTATTGCTTGCTGCCTGAGGCGCCCCGACCGGGGAATGCCGACAGGGTTACTCAGGCAATTTTTAAAATTGCAGGAGTGCCCCTCCTTTAGGGGAGCCTGCTGGGTTACCACTTTCCGGCCTTCTGCCACATTTTGCTGAGTGGACAGCAAATAAATATAATCCATTTCAAATGGATAGTACCAGTCAAGGATCCGTCACTTGACACTCAGCCCAACAGGTGAGGGGCCGGAGACCGGCCCAGCACCTGTTGGACTGAGGTACACCGCCTGGGTAATACCTAGGAGGTCCACCCTCACAGGCCTTGCCACCGGGCTTTCCGGTGGGGCAAGTTTATTGCTTGTTGCCTGAGGCGCCCCGACCGGGGAATGCCGACGGGGTTACTCAGGCAATTTTTAAAATTGCAGGAGTGCCCCTCC
>NC_136514.1:73274652-73299652 GCF_053919585.1 Euprymna scolopes
TTTCAATTAGTGGAAGATACGCTCAAGGCTGGCCTACAAAAAATAACACAATGAAACATTCTTAATGCGTTTTCTTGCAGGAAAAAAACTATTCGTCCTTTAAAAAATACACAAAATAATGCACGACTCCCCCTGCCTCCATTTTTACTCTTGGCGCTATATCGATTTTTCTTTCGAGGTAATTAGCAATTTACTTTTAACTTCGTACTTAATGGACCGTTTCAATTCCATTCCAAGTCAAGAATATTCCCTTGCGACACAGAAGAGCTCTAACTGCTTCCTTCGTAAAATCCCTAAGATAAAGTTTAAAATAATTAAAGTAAATATTAAATGGTATAAAAATTAGATGAAAATATTTTTAATATATATATATATATATATATATATATATCCTTAGAAAACAAACAGATAAATATGCAGTTAATGGTATACATATAAAGAATATTTAAAGAAGAAAAAATAAAATAATGAGAAGAATTAATTATTTTATTTACGTCTTCATTTCTTAATTATTAATTAATTCAGAAATAAAAACATAAAATTAAATTGAATTGAAAATACTCAAATTACAAATAAATAATTTTTTTCTCGCCTTCATATTTTATAGAGCTGCTACTATGTGTGTGTGCGCGCGCGTGTTGTATATGTGTGTATGTAGTTATATATGTATACATGTATACGGCATAATGACGTTGAAATATCGGTTATCGTCAGATCACCGAAGTTAAGCAACGTTGAGCATGATCATACCATATGGGTGACCATATGGAAATTCTATGCGCTTTATGTGCTCTCCACTTCTTTCAGCATTGTTTCTAGTCATCTGAAGCATCTATTTCCCAATGGTATTTAACAACGACGACCTAGAAGAGATGTGGTTGGTAATTGCGCAACACTTGCTACTAAAATTCCATACCCAGGCACCCTTACATAGTCTGTCAAGATTAATATATATATATATATATATATATATATATAACATATTTTATATATATAATATATATATATAATATATATAATGTATATATAATATATATATAATATATACATATAATATATATATAATATATAATATATATAATATAATATATATATAATATATAATATAATATATATAATATAATAGGTATATATGATATAATATATATATAATATATATATAATATATATATAATATAATATATATAATCTTCTTCTCTTCTTTCTTTCTTCTATTCTATCTTCTATCTTCTTCTCTTCTTCTATTCTTCTATATAAATAAAATGAACTCATTTTTTCCCGTCTGATTTTGACATTAATAGGATTAAAAATCAAGATATTTCATGCAAATATAATATGCACAAACGGCAGAACAATATCTGAGGTGTGTTATAGGCTTATTATTTCTCAAATTCCTCGATAATCTTAGATTTCTATACTTTTTCTGCTGAGAAGTCACGGCCAAAATCGGTTCAGATCAATGGAAGTGGTAAAATATTTTCTCTCTAATAAATTCCTCCTCCCCCTGCCACCACTTAACACCGTTTGGGGATCGTTCACAAGGAACAGTTGAGAAGAGAACACCGGTTTGGCTTCGTAGTTCTTTCATGTCAAGTTATTTAAAATCACTAAACTAAGCTGCAGTGCTCTGTGGCGTAGTGGTTAGCGTGCTGGACAATTCACATTGTATTTTCACGTTCGCGCCGACCTACCGTAGTCGTTTTTTTGTGTTTTTTTTCCTAAACAACTGGAATGGACTTTTCTTGGTGGCCGAACTGTTAACGTTGCAGATGTTTTTTTTGTTTGTTTTTTTTGTTTTTTTCACACTTTATTTTCCTACTTTTACTCATGACTCCGGGTTTGATCCTTCCTGCTTACCTACCATAACATTTTTTAAACCCCCCCCCCCGTCCCGGAAACAAACACTCGGGCAACGCCGGGTACCACCGCTAGTATAATATATATATAATATATAAATATAATATAATATATATAATATATATAATATATAGATAATATAATATATATATAATATATATATAATATATATATAATATATATAATATATATATAATATAATATATATATAATATATATAATATATATAACATAATTAACATAATATATATAATATATATATATATATATATATATAATATATATATATATATATATATATATATATATATATATATATATATATATATATATAAACTCGATGGGCAGAAAGGTCTCGAGAGCTCTTTCAACATTAGGAGAAATCGATAGTATAATTCAAACTAATATTAACGAAAATAAGTAGCACTTGGAGGAATTGGAAGTAATAGAATCAATTAAGATGAACAATTTATGGCACATTCGTATAAAAATGATTAAAATGGCAGTTTTGGTCGTAGATTCATTTGTTACAAATACAGTCTTTATTATAGAATGGAGGATATCATCACTTACAAATGATTCTAAGTGTAATTGTTTGAGATAAATGGAATCGGGATTCAGTTCTGTTATGAATAACATGGGTTATGTTTCTATAGAGGAAACCGGAAGAATCAGAATAGAATATAATAGGTCGTGTGGGATCGATGACAAAATATGCGAAATAAACAGATGCTTTTCTATTATAGAGATTCTTGGCAGCCATGTTTTCTTTTCTGAATTAGAAATCTATAACTTTGTTTCTACATTAAGATACGTTTCTAAGCTGGATGAGTCCATTAAATCGTGAAACAACGAGCTGGAAAGAGCGGCGAATAAAAGAGCCGTAATGAAACGCCATTGTCGAAAATAGTTCACTTCAGCGAATTCCAAGAAACAGGCAAATTGCGCTTATTCGTTGGCAAAATCTTCAATTTGTTTGCAGCCGATCTCTCTCTCTCTCTCCCTCTCTCTCTCTTTCTCTCTCCCTCTTTCTGTTTTTTCCCTCTACCTATTTATAATTATCTCTCTCTATTTCTCTCTTCCGTTATCACTTTCTCTTTTTCTTTTTCTATCACGTCTTCTTAATATATCTATTTCTTTCTCTCTTTCTCTCTATATATATTTCTCTTTCATAATCTCTTTCCTTTCTCTACTTCCATCAATCTCTCTTTCTCTCTCTCTCTCTCTCTCTCTCTCTCTCTCTCTCTCTCTCTCTCTCTCTATTTTTCTCTCTCATTTTTTCTCTCTTTCTATCTTTTTCTTTGTTTCTTTTTTCTCTTCCTATCTACAGGGCAGAACCATAAAATTTTATCGTTCTATCTTGTATCTATTTATCTATCTATGCATATATATATATATATATATATATATATATATATATATATATATATATTATCTCTCTCCCCCAACTTCTTTCTCTCTATATTAATTTTTATCTCTTTTTTTTTTTGTCTCTCTTAATCACTTTCTGTCGCTCTATTTCTTTCTCTTCATATATCACTTTTTCTCTCGCTTTCTCTCTCGCTGTCTTCGTCACAATATATTTCTCTTTATTTCTTTTTCTCTTTTATTTTCACTTATTTCTCCCTTGGTCTCTCTCTCTCTCTCTCTCTCTCTCTCTCTCTCTCTCTCTCTCTCTCTCTCTCTCTCTCTCTCTCTCTCGCCATATACATATATATATATATTAATCTCTTCCTTTCTCTCTTTCTCTCTTTTCCTCTCTCTCTCTCTCTTTATATTTATACATATATATTAATATCTTCCTGTCTCTCTCTCTTTCTCTCTCTCTTCGTATGCATAGATATATATAAATATATTAATCTCTTCCTCTCTCTCTCTCTCTTTCTCTCTCTTCCTCTCTTCCTCTCTCTCTCTCTCTCTCTCTCTCTCTCTCTCTCTCTCTCTCTCTCTCTCTCTCTCTCTTTATATATATACATATTTTTTTTTTTTTTTTTTATTACATTTTCACCCCAAACAAGGCACATTGCCACTTTGGTGTAGGGGGCTACTATCAGGGGAAACATCTACTGGGGTACTATGTAGGGATTAGGGCAGCGAGATGTTGGTTCACGTTGCACTTGAACTTATGCATGTCAGTACAGTTGGGGAAGCAGTGACCTGGAATGGAATTCCAAAGTCTAGCAGTTCTGGGGAAGAAACTACTGGAGTAGAAAGATCTTTTACATCTAGGGATCTCTACAGTGTGGGGGTGGGATTTTGCAGCTTGTCGGGTCTGTCGAGGGTGTTCACGTCGTGGGGGCACAAGTGCTTGCAGTTCATCAGAGCATTCACCATTATAATACTTGTAAAACAGGCAGAGGGATGCAACGTTTCGACGATGGGACAGAGGCTGAAGCTTAGATGCCAGTTTAGGGCCTATCAGATTTGCGACTCTCTTTTGAACCCTGTCAAGGAGAGAGAGACTAGTAGCCGATGCACCAGCCCAAATATGATAGCAATACTCCATACATGGGCGAATAGTGGCCTTATAGAGGTACAGGATACTTTCGGGTGTTAAAAGTTTTCTAGCACGGTAGAGAGAGCCCACCTTCCTCGCAGCGGCCCTGGCAATGCTCTCGATGTAAGTGTTCCAACTCATGTTTCCTGTGAACGTTAGGCCAAGGAGCTTCAGAGACGTACTCTCAGATAAAGAGTCGTTGGCCATTTCTATAGGTGGTAGAGAAGGTTTCTTGTAATAATTGAATGAAACCAGTTTTGTCTTGGCGGCATTAAACGTGACCATCCATTTTTGTCCCCATTCCACTACTGATTGGAGGTCATCCTCTAGTGCTTCTGCCATTACTTTAGATATATGTTCATTTGTTTTCCTGTCATGCCTGCTATAGAGTGTGGTGTCATCAGCATATATACCCATCTCAGAGGCAATTTTGTCGAGGAGGTCATTTATGAATATCAGGAACAGCAGAGGTCCAAGGATAGATCCCTGGGGCACCCCCGCATTTATATCATATTGTTTAGATGTACGACCGTCGAGGACAACCTGGATTTTTCTCTTATCTAAGAAGGATTTAATTATGTTAAGTATTCTACCAGTGATACCGTATGATCTAATCTTCCTGAGGAGACCCTCATGCCATACCCTGTCAAAAGCCTTAGATATATCTAGAGCTACCGCTCTACCCTCTCCCGCTTTGTCCAGTGAATGGTATATGCGTTCAGAGATTACAGCGAGGATGTCTGCCGTGGAACGAACGGGCTAGTCTAAATCCATATTGTTGGTCGGTCAGAAGTTTAGCATCTGTAAGGTGCTGGACTAGAGCATGGTTAATTAAGGTCCCAAATATTTTGACAAAAAGTGGGAGGAGGCTAATAGGGCGATAATTTAATGGGTCAGTTCTTTCGCCAGAATTCTTTAATACTGGTACCACAGAAGCAGTTTTCCAACAGCCCGGAAATATATATATTAATATCTTCCTGTCTCTCTCTCTTTCACTCTCTTCCTCTCTCTCTCTCTCTCTCTCTCTCTATATATATATATATATATATACATATATATTAATATCTTCCTGTCTCTCTCTTTCTCTCTCTCTCTCTCTCTCCGTATACATATATATATATATATATATATTAATCTCTTCCTCTCTCTCTTTCTCTCTCTTCCTCTCTCTCTCTCTTTATATATATACATATATATTAATCTCTTCCTCTCTCTCTCTCTCTCTTTCTCTCTCTCTCTCTCCATACACTTGAAACCATCCAAATATAACCAGAGACATTCCTGCGCATAACTATTCATCGAATAAAGCAAGACTTATCTTAAGACTGCTGTAAGTAGTTCAGCTTTCAGTTTTCCTTTCTACAGATTTAGTGATCACAAAACAAAATGGCCGAACACAAGAAAATTAAGATGATTTTAGCAATCCATTAAAATAATCAGTTTGAAAATCAATGCACTATTCTAGAAACACAAACTCATTTAAAAAATAGATTTTATCTTACAATACGTACACATATACATATATTAATACATATATATATATGTATATGGATATATGTCTGTACACACACACACACGCACACACACATATATATATATGTGTGTGTGTGTGTGCGTGTGTCGAACTATAAATTTGTCACCCTAAAGAATACAAAACTACAACTTTATTCAAAATATTTTGTTGAAAATATCAAGTAAGACTTATATCTATGTAATGTAGCCGCCTTCAGCATCAATCACCGCCTCGATACCTGTCCAGAACTGGGAGCGTGCCTTTTCCCAAGCGCCGGCGGACGCTCAGCGAATACTTGGCGGATGGCTTTCGAGTTGTGCGAAGTCATGTTGGTGATGTTCTCGACATATGACACAACGAAGTAATCCAGCGGGTTCAGATCGGAGAGGAGAGAGAGCAGTGAGGGAAGGGTACAAATCATGTCGGCCTTTCAAGTGCGACAATTTTATCATTTCACCCCGTATATATACATATATATGTATGACTATTTATCTATAAATATATATATATTTATATATCTATATATAAAATATAAGTGCGTATAAATGTATATATACGTATATATATATATATATATATATATGTTTACATGTATATATATGTATGTATGTATGCATGTATGTATGTTATGAAAATAATATTCCAACGTGATGGAGAGATGAAAAAAGAACAAACCAACGTATACATTCATCAACGTTTCGTTTTTATTTCAAGACTTCAACGAGTGATTGAAGAAATAAAATACCAGTACAATATTTGAAAATATATTTGCTGTGCTTGTAATGTTAAATGGATGCCTTTGTTCTATTTCCGAATAACAAAAATACCCGTTAGCAATCGGAGTGTGTATAGGGTCAATGGCATTGACTGAATGATATTTTAAACGACATTTAGTCGTTAGACTTCAAAAGAAGTGATGATATTTAGTTCCTATTTAGAATCAATATAGTCGTTAAAATTGAAAATGTTGAATCTGTGTATGAAATTCAAAATTTTTTCTTTGTTTTTATTTATTGATTGATTTTATTATCAGCATTATTTGCTGTCGTATGAGTTAGTTAATCTGTATTTAAATTTAAGTTCTGTTTTTTTTACTGATAAAAAGAATAAATTGTAGAAATCGTTACGCTGTTTACTTGTGTTTTAGTTTGTACTGCACGCTGATTGAAGAAGTCATAGCCTAGATTCATTTAAAACTAGCCTGGGTGTCCGGCATTGCCCGGGTGTTTGCAGGTGTGTGTTGAGCAAAAAAAAGTCGTAGTAAGCAGGTAGGCTCGAACCCGTACCGCAAAGGAGAAAAAGAATGTGAAAAAAACATGACGCCTTTGACGTTGCGTCCATCGTCAAGCCGGAAGTGGCAAAGATTTAAATTAAAGCTAGTCAATCGAAAAGAAGGGATGACTTTCAAAAATATCGGCGAAAAAAGCGATCACTCCTTGTAGAAAAATGTCCAGTTACGGGTGAAGAAATTAATGTTTTTAGCCAATTTCTCGATATTTGTTGTCCGAATGGTTGAGCTTCCAAACAATATCAACTTGTGAAAATTCGTCGCCTCCGTCGAAAGTTTTAGGCATACATACATGATGATGATTGCAACGTCTTGTCAGACGAGTGCCACTCTCTCAGACACTTTAAATCCATGAGCCCAAAAATGACTTCCATCGCCACAGGACCATTTTAATAGACAAATGCCTGAGGGAGTATCTGTACACAGATGATGTTACAGAGTCTTAGCTTTGTACGACAACTAAGTCTCTCTCTATCGGTTCAAAATGTTGAGATTCAGCAACAAGCAAGAGCAAGATAGCCAGCAACAAGTTAAACTGCAGACCTGCTTAATGCGGATACTGGTCTCCCGCTTTATGGTCTTTTTTATATCAGAGATTTGCTTCTCCTATAAAGGTTCCCTTCACCACGGCTTACGTGAGCCCTCTCCACCCCAACACACACATACATACACACAAACACATACGGTGCTAGTTGGCCGTTGACCCCGAAAAAGGGTTCATTCGCCCTTTGGAAGGTCTTGTTTTTAATCCTCCAGGAGGACTAGCCACCCTCCTCACCAAACAAATCTGGTGGGGGAACCAGTTTAGTAGCCGCTGATCCAACCATGGGGCAGGTAGTACTGGGTTACATGGTACCAGACATACATACATACATTAAAACAGACAGGTGAGATTAATATTATAGATGAATTTAATGTTTGAATTTAAGGGCTATATGTTGTTTAAAAAGAATTCACTCACTCCATGCCATACATACGCTATACACACTTTGAATGCTGACGACTATTTTTTCGTTTGGCAATTATATAGCTTCATATAGCTTAATCGCATTATTACTTATTTGGAAGATAAAAAACATCACAAGAAAAGATTGAACATGAATTAGATGTGTATTCCATATCAAAACCTAAAGAATTTTACAAGCGAAGCATTTATAAGCTCGTTGACAAATGGAGATAAGTTATCGAGAGCAAAGATCGCTATTGTTATGAATAGATATTTCCAAACATATATAGTTATACATTTTCAATTCTTACTGGGGAGAATATGAATGCCTTCTAGACAATATCATCGAGTTTCCAAAGTCTCTTTGTACAAGGGTTTGTCAAGATAACTTTGCATGAAAATACTTTTCACTACAAGTAAACCCTGTCTAAAATAGTCAAAATAGCATAGTATTCGTAGCTCAAACAAGATCTCCTTAGTATAGCTAACCACCACTGGCTTTTAAAATGAATGGTGCACCTTCTCCAACTGATGTTATCTCAAGTAACAGCACGAAGCTGGATACTCCACCAGACCAGATGAATTCTTGTTCTGGAATATTCGAGTATTTTTGTGCCTCATATAAAAATCAAAGATTAAGTGTTTTCTTCAGGAATGAGGCCGTTGATTTTTTAGTATTTAGACTGAAGTAAACTTAAATAAAGCAAAGATGAAATTTAAATCGACAAAAACTTTTGTGCCGACCTAATATATATTATTCGTAAGTTTGTCGTGTTTTGTCGACTAGCCACTCGCATGTTTGTAAACAGAAACAGTCTGTTGGCTGTAATTCGACACTTCCAGAAATACGCAACGATCACATGTACTAAGATAGCAACGACCGTTTTCAAAAAACAAAGAGAAAACACAAAAACTTAATCTTTCAAATTCTAAACAAAAACAAAGAACTATTATTTCGAACCTAGATTAAAATTAATACAGTTAATAAACACCGAAGACACTTTTAACTGTAAGTAATATGGTGAAAAATCAGTTATAGTCATTCGTTGCTTAGCGACACTATTACTGGCCGAGAAGTCTGCATCAAATTAGGGTAGCGGCTTTTACAACTCATCTCCAGTTTAGCTCGGGAGCTAGGAGCACTCACATCTCGACTTGACTAAAACGGCAGAACGCGATGCACACTCCACTTTCTACCTCCTCCTGTGTCACCCGCTTACAGCCTGCCATACCAGTTCCTGAATTCCATAACTTGCTTCAACTCCGGCTCACTTTCAAGCGACACCAATTTACTCATACGGCTTCCAGCTTATTCCCGTAGCTTCCGGCGACTTAACCTTACCCCTGCAGAGACTCCAACTAATTTCTGCGGCTTCCAGCTCACGATGAAGCTTTCACCGGATCTAGTTCTCTCCTGCAGTGACTCCAGCAACCCCAGCAATATTTCAGGTCACTCTTTCAGCTCCAACGCCTCCAACACACTTCAACGGCTCTTCGAATTACTCCTGCAGCTCCAGCGATTCCAGACACCTCCTTCAGTGTCCATTTATCTACAGCTACATGCTTTCGTGCCCACTCACGTCCGGATATCACTTCCCACCCCAGGGTTCTAAGAATCTCAACTTTGTCTGTTCTCGCTCCAGCTTATCCTGAATCCATTGCAGTGCACTATATCCTTTTCTTGGTAAAAATAATACACGATACCAATCGCTTTAAACTGAACATCTGTGTTTGTCATCTTTCTTTGCTATTGCCTTGATCGTTTTGGTTGTACGCTCGATTGGCATCTTCACACTCCCTCTCGGCTCTCCGACAAGTTTAACAATAGTGCAAGTATATCGTTTTGGTAAAGCAAGAATTTTCAGTTTTATCTTTTTTTTCTAGTAATATATTGTTCTTTATTCTTTACGCCTTTCCGTTTGGTCGACTTCCAACTTCCGGTAAAAGAGGTTGGAATAAAATGGGGCGCGGTTTGCTATACAATCTGATGCGTTATTACTTCCGCTTTGACGTTTGTTCACTTTTTCTACCTCCACTTTAGTCCTTCTTCTTTCACATTTTTTTCTTTCTTTCTTTTACCTGTTAATGTTACATTCTTTTTCCTTTTCTTTCATTTTTGTTTTCATCTTCTTTTATCTTTTTGTAGTTTATTATTTATTTATTGTGTTTCTGAACTTTTTAGATAAAAATTGATTTGTTATTTGGAATATGAGTACTGATTATTTTGAGTGTATTCTCAGCACGTTTCAGACGATCAAAGTTCTGAGCTTCGTCAAGTGTGTCTTGTTGAACTCGGAAATCTGTACTGAACCCGTTACATCATGTCTAAAGTACTAAGTTCTAAGTGGAGGTTGAATCCTCAGTGTAGGCGATACCAAGAAAACAATTTTTTTTTTTTTTTTTTTTACATTTTCACCCCAAACAAGGCACACTGCCACTTTGGTGTACGGGGCTACTATCAGAGGCAACAACTACTGGGGTGCTACGTAGGGAGTTGGGCAGAAAGATGTCTGTTCATGTTGCACTTGAACCTCTGCATGTCAGTACAGTTGGGGAAGCAGGGACCCGGAATGAAATTCCAAAGTCTAGCAGTTCTGGGGAAGAAACTACTGGAGTAGAAAGATATTTTACATCTAGGGATCTCTACAGTGTGGGGGTGGAATTTTGCAGCCTGTCGGGTCTGTCGAGGGTGTTCACGTCGTGGGAGCACAAATGATTGCAGTTCGTCAGAGGATTCACCATTAAAATACTTGTAGAACAGGCAGAGGGATGTAACGTTTCGTCGATGGGACAGAGGCTGAGCTTAGATGCCAGTTCAGAGCCTATCAGATTGGCAACTCTCTTTTGAACCTTGTCAAAGAGCGAGAGACTAGTAGCCGATACACCAGCCCAAATATGATAGCAATACTCAATACATGGGCGAATGGTTGCCTTATTGAGATACAGGATACTTTCGGGTGTTAGTAGTTTTCTATCACGGTAGAGAGAGCCCACCTTCCTTGCAGCGGCCCTGTCAATGCCCTCAATGTAAGTGTTCCAACTCATGTTTCCTGTGAACGTTAGGCCAAGGAGCTTGAAAGACGTACTCTCAGATAAAGAGTCGTTGGCCATTGCTATAGGTGGTAGAGAAGGTTTCTTGTAATTATTGAATGAAACTAGTTTAGTCTTGGCGGCATTGAATGTGACCATCCATTTTTGTCCCCATTCCACAACAGATTGGAGATCATCCTCTAGTGTTTCTGCCATTTCTTTAGATATGTGTTCATTTGTTTTCCTGTCGTGCCTGTTATAGAGTGTGGTGTCATCAGCATATATACCCATCTCAGAGGCAATTTTGTCGGGGAGGTCATTTATGAATATCAGGAACAGTAGAGGTCCAAGGATAGACCCCTGGGGCACTCCCGCATTTATATCATATTGTTTAGATGTACGACCGTCGAGGACAACCTGGATTTTTCTCTTATCTAAGAAGGATTTAATTATGTTAAATATTCTACCAGTGATACCATATGCTCTAATTTTACTGAGGCCCTCATGCCATACCCTATCAAAAGCCTTAGATATATCTAGAGCTACCGCTCTGTCCTCCACCGCTTTGTCTAGTGAATGGTATATACGTTCAAAGATTACAGTTAGAATGTCTGCTGTTGAACGGGCTAGTCTAAATCCATATTGTTGGTCAGTCAGAAGTTTAGCATCTGTAAGGTGCTGGACTAGAGCATGGTTAATTAAGGTCTCAAATATTTTGGCAAAGGTGCGAGGAGGCTAATTGGGCGATAATTTAATGGGTCAGTTCTTTCGCCAGAATTCTAGAATACTGGTCCCACAGAAGCAGTTTTCCAACAGCCCGGAAAGCATGATTCATTAAGACATTTGTTGTAGAGTTTGGAGAGAACTGAAGCTACTTCGGCTGAGCACTTTTTTAATAGCACAGCTGGGATAAGATCGGGTCCACATGCTTTTGAAGTGTCAAAGTTTTTATGATAGCATGCACCTGAGCAGGGGTGATTTTCAGATCGTCAAGCGTAGCGTCTGTCCGCATAGGAAATTCAGGTAGGGGTGGTTGGAAGGGTACAGTGTGAAGTTTGAGGCAAACCGTATGGAAAGCATGTTAGCCTTTTCGCTTTCTGAGCAAAGAACCTCGTGATTGTTGGGGGAATTGTTGATTGCCCATTATTTACTACACTGTTGTAGATTTTCCAGAAGTCACGAGTTCCTAGTTTTTGTGCTTCTATGTGTTTTTTAGTGGTTTCCGTAAATTCTCTCTAAGCTGTCGCTATTTCTTTCTTAACGTTACTTCTAGCTTCTATGTACTTCTGTCTGTCTGTTTGAACTGGACTTATGTCTGTTAAATCTGCGGTATGCATGCTGCCTTTAAGCAATGGCAGTTGCACTAGTCGATGTAAACCATTGGGGAGAGTGGAGCTTGCTATAAAATTTCCGCATGGGAACATGCGCTTCGATTGCAGTTTTGAACCATTCAGTGGTCTCGTTTGCGCACTGTTCAGCAGGAAGAGAAAAAATATTTCCCCATGGGGCATCTCTGATAAGATCTCTGATGGCTTCCGAGTCAGCCTTTTTATAATATCTCGTTGTTTTGAGCACTGGCTCTTCAGTTTTGGCTCTAGAGTTTAGGGCGATTTCAATCATTATCACTACATGATCAGCGTTCCCAAGTGGGCTGTCGGCATTCGTTATACAATCATCGGGAACTGTGGTCAATAACAGATCTAAAAGTGATGCGTGTTGTTCTTCCTGGTCAGGGAAACGGGTTGGAAAAGTAACAATTTGTGATAGGGAGTGAGATATAGAGAAGCTATGAGTTGTGCTGCCCGCTGCATCTGTGTAAGTAGAGAATCCAAGCCAGTTTTTGTGATGGACATTAAGTCACCAAATACATGTACTTGTGCGCTAGTGTCGAGGAAGAGTGTTGTGTCTATGCTATAAGAGACTTTGTTTATTATGGTGCAGTCTTGGGTCGAGGGAGAGCGGTAGAGAAAGTAAAAGGAGCTAATGTTGTGTTGCATGATTAGTCTAAAGCACATAAAGGCTTGATCATCCGTTTCTAGGTTTGTTTCTCTAGTCAAGGGAAGGGTATTACGAATGTAAACTCCAAGTCCGTGCATGTGTCTGTCAGAGTCCTTACGGCAGAGTGAGAGATAGCCAGGCATGTTAAAGTAGTTAGAGGGGATGGAGGAGTGTAGATTAGTCTCACTTAGTGCTAAGATATCCGGGGTATTTGTTAGGAGAAATGCTTCAACATCAGCTAAATTAGTTCTAAGCCCACGGATATTTGTGAATGCAAGCCTCAAGGGAGGAGGCAAGTTGGTACCCGATCCTGACTGACGGTGAAGGAGCTGGATTAAATAAAAGGTTCAGTTCGAAATTTTGTACACATTCCCGCGTTCGACAGAAATATTCAACAAGATATAGCTGAAGAAGACCAGAGGTTATATCGGCCGAAGCGTTGTGAAAGCAACACTCAAATAATCCGAATAATAAATATGTATTAATTGCCCCTACTATTTTTTGTTATTGTTGTTCACGTCTCTTTTCTTATTTTTTCCTCTTTCTTTTTTATTGTTTTAATTTTTCCTCCTTCTTTCTTTTTTATTGTTTCTTGTTCATCAATTTCTCCTTTTTACTTAATATATTTCTTTTTCTTTTTATTATCTTATTCTTCCTCCTCTTTCCTCCCCTTTCTACAACAAAAAACAACACTCTCTTCTTTTCTCTTCTTGTCTCTCTGTCTCCACCATTTACTCTCCCCCCCCCCGATTCGGTTTTATATCAATCTTTACTGACACACATAACAATGATCAACACCACACCCACCCTAGATTCGAATAACTAAACCCTTTCCACAGTCCCGAACCGGAAGTAAGAATTCTGTGACTTAATAGAAAAAGGAAAACTGAACGGAAAAGCGTAATTTCAAACGTCTTATTTGATGAGAAGTTGAAAATCTTCTATTAAAACGTTGACAGGCAAACCGGTTGCCACTCTTCGCTTCGTCTTGGACGAATTGTCCGACGATTCGGGACCGGAAGTCAAACTTTTCGACGTCAGTGTGCCTTTTCTGAAAACAAAATGGAGAACATTATTAAAGTCAGTTGATACGGTTTCCGTTGGCGTGCTCTTTGTGGTGATGATGATGATGATGATGATGATGATGATGATGATGATGATGATGATGATGATGATGATGATGATGAGAACAAAGAAGAAGAAAAAAACTTGGTTTTAAATTTTATGTAGACTAAGTTTGCGTCGAACAATCAAAAGCAGTAAATAATTTTAATTAAAATAAGGAATTACTCGAGTTGATTCTACTTCTCAGGGCAAGGCTGGGCACAAATTAGGTAGTATCTTATTATTACCATCATCATTATTATTATTATTATTATTATTATTATTATTATTATTATTATTAATATTATTATTATTATTAATTCATGGTTAAACAAGGAATTGTCTTACACATGTTCGGATGTTTTATGTTTCTGTCCTTGTGTAAATTTTTCCGGTCGTCAGCAAAATCAGCGGCGGAGTTTAAAAAAAATAGCAGAGGGGGGAAACCCCCCTTTCTAACTGTAATTAGTATATAAAAATTGAATTCACGGTTAAACGAGGAATTGTCTTTCACATATTTGGATGTTTTATGTTTCTGTTTTTGTGTACATTTTTCTGACCAAAAGCAACATCGGCAGAGGAGTTTAAAAAAAAATGAACAAAGTAAGCTTTTCTAACTGAAATTGTTATTATTATTATTATTATTATTATGATTATTATTATTATTATTATTATTATTATTATTATTATTTTTATTATTATTATTATTATTATTATATTATTATTATTATTATTATTATCATTATTTTTATTATTATTATTATATTATTATTATATTATTAGTATTATTATTATATTATTATTATTATTATTATCATTATTATTATATTATTATTATTATGATTATTATTATTATTATTATTATTATTATTATGATTATTATTATGATTATTATTATTATTATTATTATGATTATTATTATTATTATGATTATTATTATTATTATTATTATTATTATTATTATTATTATGATTATTATTATTATTATTATCAGTGTTCTTCTACTTATTATTATTATTTTTATTTTTGTTATTATCATTATCACTATTAGTATCATTATTATCATTATCATTATTATTGTTATTATTATTATTTTTTTAAAAAAAGTGACTTTATTGGTTATTACTATTACCACTAATATTATTACTAGTAGTAGTAGTAGTGGTGGTAGTGGTGGTTGTAATGGTAGTATGTTTTTATTATTTTTTATTATTACTGTAGCTGTAATGGTAGGTGTTGTTTTTTTGCTGTCATTGCTATTGTTGTTTTTGTTGTTAATATACTTGCTACCGATATTAGTGTTGCTATTATAATTGTAGATTTTATTTCTATTGTTGTTGGTGGTGATAATTGAAATAGTGGTGGTGATGGAGGGAAAAGGTCTGGAGGGGATCTTTGACCTTGGTGGGGAACCCTCCTAGAGATAATGTCTCGATAAAACTATCGGTGGTGGTGTAACCTTAAATTCACTAACCCCATTTATGGGAGAATGGCAAATCAAAATATTGAAAATAACGACGTAAATGAGGCTAGAACATTTTGTGATGGTCTCACATCAGATAGGTGTCCCACTGGTCAACAGGGTGGGTCCTGTCGTCATCATACAACTGTTCGAAATTCTGAGGATGTGGCTGGATATAGGGGGAGTGAGAATTGCCAGAGAGGGTACCAAGACACGAAGGGAGTTGGAACAGGAAATGTAAAGAAACATGGATGGATGAGGAAAGAAGAGTCCTGTGGGAATGCTTTGTAAAAAGTGGAATTACCAAATCTGGTGGATATATCAGAAAAATGAAGGAAGAATGGGAATCGAGAGGAGGGGGACCTAGAAGTGTTGCGAGTTTGGTATCCCAGTTAAAACAAATTAAATATAACAACCTACTTTCAGTGATTGCAAGAGAAGAGATTGAATGGATGGTTAGGAATGAAATGAATAACGAAAGTAAAATTGATGAAACTAGCTCTGATGAAAGAACTAAGAGAGTGGAAGTGCAGAAATGAAATGTAAACGATGATGGGAGGCGGACAACTGAGGAGGTATGGAATCCTATGGTTAGGGGAAGAAAGAGTTTGAAGGATCTAAGGCAGATGAGATCATTGACTCTGAGACAATGGAGCCAGTGAAAGGAGCAGATGTATGGAGAAGTGGTGATGAGTTCGAACTTTGACTTCTGTAGAAAAAGAAGTACTTCAGAAGTTAAGAGATTTTCTTCTTAGAGACGATATCATAGAGATTCCAAGTATGAAGAGTAGTGATAGGCGGAAGGTGAAAAACGAGGTAAAAATAATTCAAGGAGTAATTCAACATCATAAGAAAGAACATATCGATTACGGAACTTAACACGCTTCTATATGCAGTGGCATACGTTATTGCGAATCGTCTTGGCTTATTAAAGAAGAAAAAGGGAAAAATGAAGGATAGAAGGCACCACTGGCAGAGACGGCTTGAAGAAAGTATTAAACAGTGGCGGAAAGACATTGGTAGAATCGAAGAAATAAGAAAAGGAGTTAAACTAGGACAGAAAGCTAAGGACGAGCTTGAAAGGAGGTATACATTGCTGGAAAAGGGAACGATGAACGTTCTAACAATGTTGAAAGAGAAGGTCCACACTGGTAGTATAAAAATTAGGAACTTTGTTGGAAAAGGTGTTGCATTTCGGCAGAACAACCGTTTCCGGAACAATCAGTCTCAGCTGTATAAAGAATTAAATGGTAGTAAACAGGCGGGAAATAACAACACTCCAAATGCAAAAGATGCAAGGAAGTTCTGGAGCGGGATTTGGTCCGTCGAAGGGCGATATAATGAGAAGGCTAGGTGGTTGGGAGAGGTCAGAGAAAGGCTATCAGAAATGCAACAGATGAAGAACGTTGAGATAACCATCGATGACGTTAAGGCTGGCATACGAAGGATGACAAACTGGAAGGCATCTGGTCCAGATGGAGTGATGGGATTCTAGTTTAAACAGTTCTCATGCCTTTATCCACCTATAGCTGCTGCTCTGCAAAGGGTTGTAGAGTCGGGGGATGTCTCTGATTGGCTTGTGAAGGGAAGAACAACACTGATTAGGAAAGATCCTGCAAAAGGAATAGATGCCAATAATTATAGACCAATTACATGTCTGCCATTGATGTGGAAACTGTTGACTGGAATATTTGCGGAGAAAATTGATGAACATCTAGAGAGTAATGGTGCTTTTCCTGACGAACAAAAGGGGGGCCGGAAAGGCTTGAGAGGTACTAAAGAGCAACTACTGATTGATAAAGCAATAATGCAGGATGCGAAAAAGAAGAGAAATCTGAGCGTAGCATGGATCGATTACCGAAAGGCTTATGACATGGTTCCTCATTCATGGATACGTGAAATAATATTGATGATGAAGCTTGCTGAGAATGTGGTAGAGCTTTTGGAAACAAGTATGGCTCTATGGAAAACGGTGCTGGCAGCAAACAGAAAGATGGAGCAGGTTGGCATTAAACGTGGGATATTTCAAGGAGATTCGTTATCGCCACTTCTTTTGTAATGACAATGATGCCACTGAGCATCCACTTCAAGAGAGAAAACTGGGGTATAACTTTGGATCTGGTGACAGACGCCTCAACCATCTACTGTTTATGGATGATTTGAAAATATTCGGTAGAAATGAAAAGGAAATAGAGAGAGTGGTAGAACTTGTGGGGAAATACTCAGGAGACATTGGGATGGAGTTTGGGATTAGTAAATGTGCGGTGCTGGTGATGAAAAGAGGAGTAATGGTTCATTCGAATGGAATAGTGCTGCCAAATGGAGTGCTGGAGGGTGTAGGCATCGTGAACAGAGAAATGAAAGAAAAAGCCAGGAAGGAGTATCTTAGAAGAGTGAAACTAATTGCAAAGTCGAAACTGTATGGAGGAAATCTAATGAAAGCAGTAAAAGAATGGTCAGTCAGTGTTTTGAGATACAATGCGGGAATTTTAGAATGGTCTGACAAGGATTTGCATTCCATGGATATCAAAACAAGAAAAGTTTTAGCAATGTTTGGTATATTTCACATTCGAAGTAGCGTAGCAAGGCTGTATCAAAAGAGGAAAGATGGTGGGAGAGGATTGAAAACTGTAAAAGATTGTGTTAGAACCGAGGAGATGTCGTTGAAGGAGCATGTGGTTAGAAGTGGGGAGTGGATGCTTAAGGTTGTGGCCAATGAAGTGGAGGTATGTGAGACCAAGGCTGATTATGTGAAACATATGGATAGAGAAAGGGCAAAGGAACTGACTAGGAAGAAAATGCGTGGAAGGTTTTTCCAGGATATAGCAGAAGTGGCTGATGAAAGATCATGGCAATGCTTAGAGCTGGGTATCTGGCTAAAGCTTTTGTTTGTGCAACACAAGAGCAGGCATTAGGAACACGATTGTTCAAAAACGTGGTTCTAGCTGCAGAATGCCGGATTTGTGGTAAAACCTCAGAGTCAATTGCGCACCTTGCAGCAGGGTGTAGTGGACTGGCCCAGAGAGAGTACTTCAAAAGAAGATCGCATGGGACTCCGGATATATTGGGAGGTGTGTAAGAGGGCTGGGATGAAGTGTGCTAGAAAATGGTTTAAGGAGATGCCTGATGAAGTGAGAACAAGTGAGGATGACAAGGTAGAGGTATGGTGGGACAAAAGTGTCATAACGACCAAGCAATTGGAACATAATCGTCTGGATTTGGTCATCATTGACAAGGTCTCAAAAAACTGGCAGATTGTAGACTTCTCAGTACCCTGGGACAGGAATGTGAGAGAGAAGGAGAATGAGAAGTGGAGCAATTATGCTCAATTGGCCTTGGAGATAAAGCGTATACACGGAGTTAAAACACAAATAATCCCAGTCGTAGTTGGTACACTAGGAGTAGTATCAAGTCGTCTGGAAGGGCAATTGAAAAAACTACAAATCCTCGATGTTTTAGGCGGCCTTCAAACCTCTGCAATTATAGGTACCATCAAAATCCTTAGGAAAACCCTTGATCTTTGAAGGTCCTGGTTTGAAGCCGGGATTAAGGGAAAACCTCTGGAAATGAATCCCATCCCTTTCCAGAGAGACGTTCATAAACGAAATCAGAATTATTATTATTATTATTATTATTATTATTATTATTATTATTATTATTATTATTATTTTTGTTGTTGTTGTTGTTGTTGTTGTTAGTTGATCTACTTTCCAGGGCAAGGCCAGACACGGATTAAGTATTATTATCATTATAATTATTATTATCATTATTATTATTATTATTATTATTATTATTATTACTACTACTACTACTACTACTACTACTACTACTACTACTACGATCATCATTATTACTATCAGTTATACTACTTTTCAGGGCATAGGCGGACACAGATAACGTAGTAAATCGTTATTATTAATAATAATAATTATTATTATTATTATTATGAAATTATAATTATTATAATTATATTAATTATTATTATAATTATTAATATAATGTATTTAATAATTATAATACTAATAATAGCAATAATTATAATAATAATATTAACAATAAATTATAAAATAATAATTAACAACAACAACAACAACAATAATTAACAATAATAATAATAATAATAATAACAATGATAACAAAAACAACAACAACAAACTAGCTGCATAGTTACTTAAAACACAGGATTTACTTTCAATAGCTGATCATGATCGATATTTTCTCTGTTTTTGGCAAAATATCTATTTCAATGATATATTTCAGTGACAATGCGTTATTTGATCTGAGCTTACTTTTGCCATTTTTTTTCTTTTGTTTTTGTGTTTGTTTTTTTGTTTGTTTGTTTGTTTTTTGTTTTTTTTGTTTTTTGTTTTTTCTTTTGTTTGTTTGTTTTCTTCTTTAACTATGCAATTCCAAAACTTTTGGATTTTGTTTTTAGGGAGTAAGCTTAATTAAAATTTGGGCCTATTGTTGTTGTTGTTGTTGTTGTTGTTGTTGTTGTTGTTGTTGTTGTTGTTGTTGTTGTTGTTGTTGTTGTTGTTGTTGTTGTTGTTGTTGTTGTTGTTGTTGTTGTTGTTGTTGTTGTTGTTGTTGTTGTTGTTGTTGTTGTTGTTGTTGTTGTTGTTGTTGTTGTTGTTGTTGTTGTTGTTGTTGTTGTTGTTGTTGTTGTTGTTGTTGTTGTTGTTGTTGTTGTTGTTGTTGTTGTTGTTGTTGTTGTTGTTGTTTCTTGCTTTTCTGTTAGACAGATAATCGTTTAAACATTTTAATAAATTAACATAATTTAACATAGAACTTGATTTTTGTTAATTATTTTTCGTTTTGTATTTCTCGTTGTGGACTCCCCTTCTTTCTTTTCAACCTGACAGTTAAAAATAATTCACGATATTCACGTCAACGATTGTCAATAATGCCCCCTACCCGCTCCTCTGTCTACCAAAAAGCTAAACAGAGATTCCATGGACAAAGTTTCTTTCCTAGAACTGTTCGTCTGTGGAAAGCAAATGCCACGAGACTGTTTCTCAACGTTGTCGTTTTCAAGTTCAATATAAACAAATTATTTTTGAGCCGCCCTCTTGATCATTTTTTTTTACTAGTATTGTTAAAAATTCTCTCGATATTACTCAGTTGAACCGACACACTCAATAACCCTTATCCTCGAGCGACCTTGGAATTGATAACAAGGAGAATTATCTGTGTGTATGTTTGTGTGTATGTGTATGTGTGTGTATTCAGCAATTGGATAAGTATGAGACGTCGAGGAGTGGGAAGAAGAACGGAGAAAATGGAGGGGGAAACAATGAGAAAGATAGAAAGTGGTAAATAGATGAACGTTTTAATAGAAATATGCCGGGTAACCTTGCTAGTCTTTCATGAATAAAGACTCATATTTTTCATTACTTCTGTTAAAATAGGTGTCCATATTGCCGAAATATTTTTCCTTGCAATATTCTCACGTGGGAAGATAAGTCTCCATTAATGAAGGATGGGAAACACTTAACACTTAATACAGAATTAGTTTAATCAAAATATGATTTAAGAATTTCTAAATGACTAAATCAGTTGTCAAGATATAAACTCTATCGAACCCTCTACGCCATATTTGATCGAAATCTTCGAAAATAGGAAAGTTTCACAACCACCGAAAGCCCTGATAAATAAACACTACCTGAGAGTTCACTGTTCAAACTTCTCGACTTAACATTCAAACGCAACATGAATTGCAACAAATATATTGAGGACATTGCCAAGGTTGCTGCAAAGTTAGTGGAGTTCTTCTACCGTGCAAGAAAATTACTCACACTAGAGAGTATCATATATATTTTAAAAATCACCATTCGCCCACGCATGGAGTATCGTTGCCGCATCTGGGCTACTGTATCTACTGCTAGTATCTCACTCTTAGACAGAGTCCAAAAGAGTCTCAAATCTAATAAGGTCTGCACTATCAGCTAAGCTCTAATCTCGGTCTCATCACTGTGCCTATTTTACAAGTACTTTAATAGAATGTGCTCTGATGAACTTATAGTACTTGTGTCCTCTCGACATAATACACTCGAGTACCTAACAAGCAGCAAAATCCCACCCCTACACTGTTAAGGTTCCTAGATGCCGGAAAAATTTCTACTCTTATAGTTTATTTCTTCAGACTTGTAGTTTGGAATTTTCTACCGGTTTCCTGCTTTTCTTGACTATACTAATCTGCAGAAGTGTAAATGCACTGTGAACAGAAATCTTGCTGATAAACTACCCGTTGATCCCTGTTAGACACGATCCCAAATCGTATCACCTTACGTCCAAGCTGCAATATTGTTTGGGGTATGAAAGAGCAAAACAAAATTCTTAAATGGAATCTGAGGTTCTCTGATGAAAATCATCCTGAACGGGCAGAACGACAGGTGGATCTGCAAAGACATCTAATAACTTCCCGTCGGTGAGTATACGAGTTTCCCTCCTCCGTTGTAGTCCTTGGCGTCATCTCCAGCGAGAAGGGATCTTTATGCTTCCGTTTTTTTTTTATTCAAAATAGCCTAAAAAAGTGAATACTATTAAATGTGCAAACATTACATTTATATGATAATATGATGATATAGCTTTACGACAGAGCGGAGATGGGTTTTATCAATCTATCCTGTCTTTCTGGCAGTTATATATAGGGTGTTGAAGCGAAATTCGAATCTCATTCCTTTCCCTGTTGAGGTCCTCAAATGCCGGAAAGCCTTTTTAATAGAGTATTTCCTCGAACTGCTACACTTTGGAATTCCTCTTTGTTCTCAGGCTCTAATATCTACTCTTATTAAGTACATTTATTACTTTAGTTAATTAACCATGATCAATCTTATATTTTTTGATTAATTTTTGCGGTTTTTACCCTTTTACCTCCACCCATTTCATTGGGTCATTTATTTAGTACTAGTCTGGGTGCCCGGCGTTGCCCGGGTGTTTGGAGGTGTGTGTTGAGCAAAAAGAAAAACTGGTAGTAGGCAGGCAGGCTCGAACCCGTGACGCGAAGGTGGAAAAGAAAGTGAAAGAAAATCTGACGTCTTACCGCTACTTCATGACGCGTCCGGAAGTGCGGAACACTAGAATTAGGCATAGTAAATCTAACCGATACGATGACTTGCAAAAATAACTCGCAAAAAATCGACCCCTCCTTGTAGAAAACTTTCCAGTGGAGAGTGAAGGAATTAATGTTTTTAGCCAATTTTTCAATATTTATCATCAGAGACGTCGAGCATCAAAATGATACCGATCTCGTGAAAATCTGTCGCCTTTGTCGAAAGTTTTAGGCAAACATACAAACATACATACAAATAGGTGATATTTATATTATAGAACATATTTTCATTTTTGAGTCGGCGGTTATTTTGTGTTGTAGTATGCGGAGATTTTCAAGACTCTCATAGTATTCATCATCATTCTTCCTATCTGTCAATCTTACTAACCGTTATCCTTTGGTGTTTTTTAAGCTTGATAAGTGGCGATCCATATATTATATAAAGGGCAGTTGCATGTATGCATTGTGTTTTCTAACTAAAACTAAAAACTACAAAACGAAAACCAACAAATTCGCTATATTCTTAATCGGTACTGAATAAGTAATATATTTAGAAATAATATTGAATCTTTAACTCGAGAAAATTTATTAGAAAGGATGAATTTTCCAAATAGTTTATGTACAAATTAAATAGAAACAATTCTGATTTTTTTTTTTTTTTTTTTTTGATCGAGTAGTTAATTCCCTTATGTCATCTACTTCCTCGGAGAATCTATATAAAGGAGACTTTTCTGTGTGAATGTATGTTCAGAGAGAGGAATGGGCTGGGTAGCGAACAAAGGAGGACAGAAAGAAAGAAAGATAGAGAGGGTAACGAAATAAACTTTATAATAGAAATATGTTACACTTTTACACCGAACAACGTCGTGTAATTCTGCGAGTTTTCTATAAATAAGCACTCGCGTTTTATCATTACTTCTGTTAAATAGGTGTCTATATTGCCGGAAGAGCTCCTTCCAATATTCTCACGTGGTACAATGATAGAACGTAAGTCTCCATTAATGGAAGATGGAGAACATCTAATAACATACAGGATTAGTTGCATCAAAACGTGATTTAAAAGCTTCCGCTGAATGTGAACCCTATCAAAAACCTCTGGGCTATATTAGACTGAAACCTTCAGAAATAATAATCGGAATCCATCTTCAAAAGCAAAGCTTTTAAGGTTACTGAGTGGAACATAGCAAGACATTCCCTGGAAATAAGGTGCTGTCTAAAAAGGGTCGTTTCATTGAATAACGTAAGGCAGCGTCATCTTAGTGTGTAATATTTGTACATTATTTTAATATTTGTCCATTCTTTTAATTCTTTCGTGAAGTAACAAATATCTCTTATACTATAGCTGGGTTAATCAAAGTGTGTCACCCTAAGGCTCTATTTTATTTTGATCACATATAATAGATGTTAGAATAGTCATCAATTTCTGAATTGAATTAGGGTTGAAAGAGCTTCCATTTTAATTAACCGTCACTTTTAATTAACTCAACATATGACCTCTTACTAGGCTTCTAGCTGTCACCTTCGACCTCTCTCGGCATGTGTTGACCCCCTTGCTCTTATTTCATACTGTAACTATTTCCCTTTTCTCCCTCTTTTTTCCTCTTACTACGTTTTTCTCTGTCTCTTTTCCTTTCTCTGCGTCTCTCTCTCTCTCTTTGGGTGTCTTTGTCTGTCGTTTTTCGCGCTCTTTCTTTTTTTGTCCGTCTCTCTGTGTCTGTTTTTCTATCAGTCTCTGTTTCTGCTTTCCTTTCTCTATCCGGCTCTCTCCCTCCCTCTTTCTCTCTCTCTCTCTCTCTTTCTCTCCCTAGCTCTGTTAGTCTCTTTCTTTCTAGCTCCGTCCGTCTCTTTTCTAGCTTTGCAACTCTGTGTGTGTGTGTGTGTGTGTGTGTGTGTGTGTGTGTGTGTGTGTGTGTGTGTGTGTGTGTCAAATTGAAAGCAATAACGAAAAGAAAGAATGAAAAGAATGGAATAGCCCATTATAAACAAAAGGGAATATCACCACAATTAGTAATATTATTTAACCCTTTTTTTAAAGAAGAGAGAGATAGAGAAGAGAAGAGATGTATTGGATAGATATATATCGAACAAAAAGAAGGCAATTTTGTATTAAAAAATTATCTGATTTTGTAAACACACTTTTTCTGATTGAAATAATCCACCCGAGATTAATAAATGATCCAACGGGGCACAGGTTTTTTTCTAGTTTCAAGTAAGTTTGTATGGGCGTCTTTCTACTACTCTCGAGTCTGTTTAT
>NC_136514.1:73304652-73407152 GCF_053919585.1 Euprymna scolopes
CTAACACTTTTTGTTGTTGTCGTTGTTTATAGAAAAGAACAATCTTTTGTAACACAACAACCGTCTGATACTTTGGACGAAGGCAATTAAAAACCTACAAGTTATTGCATTCAAAAATAAATTCTATTCAATTATAATTATAAATACAATAAAAGTTATAAATATAATTATAAAGTTATCTATATATATATAAAAAAGCGAAAATGTATGTATGTATCTATGTATGTATGTTTGGATGTCTACTAAAAACTTTCGACAGACGCGACGAAAATTCACAAACTCGGTATCACATCGAAGCTCCATCCTTTGCTCGAAAAATATCAAAACATTGGCCATAAACCTTAACTTTTCACCCCGAAATCGACAATTTTCGACAGGGGGGGGGCTCAACAAAACCGGTCCTCTCGTGACAATGACCGATTCTACGCATGCGTCAGATGACGTCGTGACCTGATTTACTTTAAATAGTTGAAAAACCGAACAAATTTTATGTAAGTCACGTTAGCTCAGTTGTTTAAGGGCTTGGTTCATTATCTAAACGTTTTGGGTTCGAATCGTGGTGTGAGATTTTTTTTTTTCGACTTTTTGAATTTAAATATTGAACCAGTGTTTCGTTTTTCTGCTTTTTTCTTTTCTTTTTTTACTTCGCTTATTATTAGCGACACCTAAAAAAACCCGGGTACCCACCGATTTTTTTAATTTTTATATCGAAACAGGCTTATTGAAGCCATTTTTCACGTGTTCGTTTTTCTGTTTTCATCGTTCGTTTGCTTTACGTTATTTTTTGTTTTTTTCCCGCTTAAGTGTTAATGTTGTTTTCTTTTTTTACTTCGCTTATAACAAACAAACCTACGTCGTCGTCGTCATCGTCGTCGTCGTCGTCGTCGTCGTCGTAACGCTCGACGACTTACGGCCGCGCACCTGTCAATTTCGTTCTTAAATAAATTCAAACATCTTTCACTAACTCATTCTGGCTGGCCGATTTTATTTTCAAACTTCGCCTCAGGGCTTCGGGTTCGATCCTACCCCCCTCCCCGAGTTCTTTTTTATTTAACACCACACACACCTACAAACACCCGGGCAACGCCGGTTACCCCCGCTAGTAAATTATGAAAGTTATAAATATAATTATAAATACAATAAAAGTTAATACAATAAAAGTCAGTTTGAAGATTAGCAGTTTCCGAAACGTTTGTCCTGGAGAACGTCCTTTTTGTTGAAGAAAATTCATTGAAGAAGTGAGGAGAGGTGCTTTTATTCTTTTCAGTAAATTCTTTTTGAGCTCCTCTCGTCCTTTTGGTAATTTATTTTGTAAACTCTGTCCTTTCAAGATTCTTTTATTTAGTGTTTCTATATAACCTCTCTTCAGTGGATAAATTGCATAAAATGTCTTATAAAGAATATTTCTAACACACTCCCTCGATGAACATTGCAACATATTATTTCAGTTCAATTAAAGAGTTATTTTATTGGTAAAGTTTATTCATATATTTTTATGAAAAAGCGAATTTATATATTTTAGAAAAGGTTGTATTTTTTTATTGGTTTAAAAACTTTTCTTTTTAGTAAAGGGTATTTTAAATGGTTATTTTTTAGAGATTTATTATATTTATTATATATATATGTATTATATATATATTTATTATATATTTTATAAATGTTTATTTTTGAAATATTCTTAATTTCAATGTATACTGTTTTCGTTTAACGGGTACAGACTGTTATGATAAAAACTGAATCACCGTTAATTTCGAGTAAAGCTCAATGAATCTATTCTATAAGTGCAGAGAATATGCAGTACAAATTCAATTTTTTTTTCTTTTTTGTGACTTTTGTTTATTTCATCTTTGATTTCTTCATTACAGCCGTTTCGTTAATGGGATAACTTTTTGTTTGTAACATCGAATGGAAATAATATCTGACGAATTGATCAGAATATGAGACTTTTATGAAGACATAAAATCATGAAAGTACCATTTCATTAGTGAAACGGCTGTAATGAAGAAATCCAACATGGAATAAAAAAAATTACAAAAAAATGTAAGTCTTTGAATTTAAACAAAGTTTTGTACTACATATATATGCAAATATATATATATATATATATATATATATATATATATATATATATATATATATATATAAGGTGGATGTAGTTTTCTTTCCATCGGGCCAGCTTACCCAGGTAATCACGGAACAAATGTAAATAAAATGAAATATATGAATTTATACATATGTATTTGTATTAAAACTATTTCATTTGCTCCAGATTGTGTCTTTCCGTTACCTCTGCATTGTACTGCCTTCTACATACTATATTTAACATAAATATATATATATATATATATATATATATATTATATATATATATTATATATATATTATATATATATACATTATATATATATATATTATATATATATTAGTTTTTAAAATATAATTATCCAGTGGATAATTATATTTTAAAAACAATATATATGCCTCTCCCCATATGGGGGTTACAAATGGGTTAAAGGGAAATTATTTCCAATTCGCATTTAGGTAGAAATGCACTTTCGTAAATAATTGAATTCATTCAAAGCGTATCGCAGAAACAAAAACAAATAACACACACACACACACACACACACACACACACACATATATATATATATATATATATATATATATATATATATATATATATATATATGATTTAGTACTATTTACTTACTATAGATAATCAATATTATCATTCATCATTTGGTGGAATTTAGCAGTGGCTTTGCGTTTAAGTCTAGTTCTTGGTTGAATGGACACCGCTTTAATACTATTATTATTTTTTATTATTATTTGAACCTTAGGACCTTTACTAGAATCATTCTTGAAACGCTTCATTGTCGATACTTCCACGCGAGGATTACCTTGGTGGCAGGATATTTCCATTGAATATAAGTTAGAAATAGTGATACGCTATTGTCCCATTGCCTTGGGTTTGGTAGCTCGTATTTTATTGTCAAATCCTATTACATTTTCTAATACGTTGCCCAACATGCAGAAGGGTCAAGATTTAGTTATAGATTCATGTAATACCATATTTCCTACTTTTATTCTATTTTCATATTTATTTGGATAAATATTCCTACCTTGTTCTCTTAAATATATTTGCATATTTTTAATGTATTGGTTTATAAACTCGCCGTTCCTACCCGTTTCGGAATGGTTGAATTTAATTTAGTATACTGCAACAATATTTAGTTTGTTCAAAACATTTAGTTTTATAAAAATAAATGTTGTTTGAACAAGAATTTGGTTTGTTCAAACAACATTTATTTAGTATATTGCAACACTATTTAGTTTATTGTTAAAACACTTAGTGTGTTGCTACAACATTTAGTTTAGTTTGTTCAAACAACATTTTAGTTTATTGCAACAAAATTTTATTAGTGTGTTGAAACAACATTTATTTAGTACATTGAAACAACATTTATTTAGTACATTGAAACAACATTTATTTAGTACATTTAAACATCATTTATTTAGTATATTGAAACATCATTTATTTAGTATATTGAAACAATACTTATTTAGTACATTGAAACATCATTTATTTAGTACATTGAAACATTTATTTAGTACATTGAAACGACATTTATTTAGTACATTGAAACAACATTTATTTAGTATATTGAAACATTTATTTAGTACATTGAAACGACATTTATTTAGTACATTGAAACAACATTTATTTAGTACATTGAAACATCATTTTGTGTGTTGAAAACAACATTTATTGTACCTTTGAATTTTAAAATTCCTTTAGAGTCTACGAATAAATTTAAATTAGAGACCAAAGAAGGGATATTTATATTACTTCCGTTGGTCTTTCGACAAAAGGAGGGTGGACCTGTAAATTAACCCTTTTCCGATCGTCCGTCTGCACTTTTCTTAATAACTACGCCTTGGAATTTTGAAATTTTGCACAAACATTAAACATGATATGAGTAAAAAAAATAACAGGACGGATTTTCAAGGAAAACTCCGGTTTCCCCCTTAGGGAAGCCTTTCGGGTTCAAATGACTAAAATTGACACTTTTTTGCTTATTACAAAAATAATGCCTTTGATTTTTAAAAAAACTTTATGAAAAGTTGTAACTAACTGATTTCTATATAATTTTGTTTATCTATACTCTGCAATAACTATTGGGTGTACCCCAGAGGCTCTTTTAGGGCCAATAAAAACACTCCATTTTGGGGACTATTTTGCCATATTTGTCCAAAATTTTCTGTATATGTCTATTTAGCTATTTGGCATGATGCTGAACTCAAATTTAAATATGATAAGGCCTAGGGGATTTGGGGGGATAACTGGGGGGGGGGCAAATGATGAAGAGTCATTTTTGTTGCATGATGCAGAACTCATATGTTAATGCCTAAAACTGCATAGTTTGTTCATTTTCACCTATGGACTTTTTGGGCAAAATGTGGGTGTGGGCAAATACCTCGTTCACTGTGCACTCACGGGGACCATGCATGCTTCACTTTTTAGGTGAAAATCAGACATTTTTCATGAGGACAACTTTGTGCATTACTAAAAAAATAAATGAATAAAATAAGAATCGTTTACATGCGAGCATATTTTGAAGTAGAAATTGTTGCGCTAAAAATAGACATGGTCATATATATACCAATTAGGATTATTTTTTTTCTTCCGCGTGTGAAGTGCCAGCAAGACGACGTATATTTGAAAACACACTCGTTGTCGTGAATGTCTTTTTTAAGTAGTCCGCTCTCGCCTCTCATGTAAGTGGGGAGTCTATTTCTATGTAGGTGTTACACCAAGGCCACTCTGGTCTTGTAACTGGTTGTCTTGGGTTCGATTCCACCTGTACACTGTGCTGTTCGCAAACTGTATAGACCAGAGTCTAATACAAAGATTAAATATATGTTAAAATTAGGTTCTTGAAAAAAAATGCACTATATTTGTCGTGTTGGGGTACATTTTAAGGAGATGAGGGGGGATTCATATTTGGGCCATATGACGATGAGAAGGAGACAAGACATTTATACATATACATTTCTGTTCTGAAATGCTTGGGACTTCATATATATACTGACTGGAGATGTATACAAGTTCTTAACACAGGGGAAGGGATATACACAATCTTGTAAGGGTTATACCATGTTCATTACAAGATAACTAACACATTTTGAGTGTTGAAAGATAACACATAACGACAGTTTTACAAAAACACACAGATGATTCTTTATTCATTGGACCGACCGAATGCTGATGACGTCAGGAATTCACTTGTATCTAGATGGTTTAATCTCTTACACTTCGCTTCTAAATGACTGACTGCCCACTGACTGCCAACTGTCTGACTCAACTTTCTCTCTAACTGACTAGCAGGCTCTTCTGCCCTGATCTGACTAACTCTAGCTCCTATAATGAGAATCCCCCTTTTGCTATGACGTCAGAAGTGTATTTCCAAACGTGACCAATTCACGTGGCTATGCATGTTTTTCTAAACACACTTCTGCAAACAAAGAATCATCTCCTAACCTATTTTTAACAATGTATTTTTAATTTGTATTGTTCCTTCTTTTTCTCTGACATTTTTAATATTCAGTTTTATAAAAGAATGAACAATCAATTCTTTTTACGATATAAACAATATCTAACTATTTCTAATAGAATTTAACAATAGATCTTTTTAACATTCTGATTTCTAAATCTATTTCTAAACCTTGCTTACAAGGTTCGAGTCTCGGCTTATCCTAATCTCATTTTCACTTATCTAATGTTCTTCTTATTTACATGGAAAGAAGACAGCCCTTTTCCTGTCACACATTATTCCCACGTAATAGTAAGAAACGTTGCATTATATTTTAAAGGTTTAAGAACTACAGTTTTAATAGGGAGAAATTGTTCAGGAAACAGAATTGCGACAATAAATCAAGTATGTAACTTGAGCCAGTCTTCTGGGAAATTTGTCATTCGTTAATAAACAAGTTTTGTTTTGTTGCTGTTGTTTTTTGTTTGTTTTTTCTTTTTAACAAGTGAAAATATTTTGTTAGTAATCAAATCCTTAAAGCCTTAAATTTGGAAGTGATACTTCCAACTTAACAAATGCTCATATTGTTGTAACGCCTCATCGTACACATTTTGTAAGACTACAATGAAAACAGAGCGGTGTGCACGAAGAGTTTTCAGATTCAATATAAACCATGTATATTAGAATGTTTTCTTTTTTAGAAGAAAACCTTAGTTGTTCAATAGAAATATTACGAATTTCTTTGTAGAGATAAAAAATGCTAATCAATAAGATTTCATTAAGAACCGATAGGGCAGCATATTTGTTTGGAAAATATTATTTATTATTTTAGCTTTCGTGGGTAGAAAATGGTAGAAAACAATTGTTATTTTTATACAAAGTGCCACTTCGATTCTGATTTAAGAAAATATGCTTACAAAGAGACAAGCTTGAGTTAGCGCATTGCTTTAGAAAGTAATCCCTTAGCGGCAAACCTTATTTTATACAGAATTATTTGGAAGGCTCTGATCATTTTAAAATACGTTTATCCTGTTTTATATTAATCTTTAATAAAAGGATTCGAAGACAATATAACTTTTGCAGTAGCAGTGTGAATAAAGCGAAGATTTCAGTTTTGAATGCAAAAAAAAAGGGAATAGCCTTTAAAAAGGATTTTTTTTAAATTCGTCATGAATTCATTTTGTGAACGATTTAAGTGGTGCTGATATACTTGATGATAGCTTTGGTTTCTGCTGTTTTGTCCATAGCGGTATTCTTAGCAACTTCAAGTTAAGGAACCATTTTATATCGCTCTCCAAGAATTCACAATATCTAATGTAAAAACTGGCAAGTTAAAGAATGTTCTATTCCATTAATTAACTTTCGATACATCATGGTCAATGGCTCTTTTTTTTTTTTTGCTTTGTTTTGTTTTGTTTTTTTGTTTTTTACATAACAAAGAAGTATCCGTTTATAATAAATTTCCTCTGGACTATTAAGCTACAGGGATATTTTTCTTTCGTGTGTAGCTCTATTACGCTTTAAAGAGAGTAATTTCTCTCGTATTTTGTCAGTAATTTCCTCGGCTTCTTGTTCTCCCAAAAGGTCTTAAAGACCCATGTTAAAGTCTTCTTTAACATTCATTTATTAAATGATTTGTGATATCCTCAGGGTAAATTCTTTAGATAGAAACAAGCAGTTCAAAACAATCTGCAGGGTTTATTTATTTGTTTTATTTTATTTGTTTTATTTTATTTGTTTTATTTTATTTTTTTATTTATTTGTTTTATTTTATTTTTTTATTTATTTGTTTTATTTTATTTTTTTATTTATTTGTTTTATTTTATTTTTTTATTTATTTGTTTTATTTTATTTTTTTATTTATTTGTTTTATTTTATTTTTTTATTTATTTGTTTTATTTTATTTTTTTATTTATTTGTTTTATTTTATTTTTTTATTTATTTGTTTTATTTTATTTTTTTATTTATTTGTTTTATTTTATTTTTTTATTTATTTGTTTTATTTTATTTTTTTATTTATTTGTTTTATTTTATTTTTTTATTTATTTGTTTTATTTTATTTTTTTATTTATTTGTTTTATTTTATTTTTTTATTTATTTGTTTTATTTTATTTTTTTATTTATTTGTTTGCTAGGAATTGGGAAAAGGGGAGAAAATGGATTTGCGGTGTTTTCTCTTTTTAATTTTATGGAAATATCCGTTATTGGTTTGGCTGGGGGGGGGTTCTGGGGTTTTTTTAGGGGAGAGGACTCGTTTTTTTGTCTGCGTGTGTGTGTGTTTTTTTGGGGGATGGAGGTCTCGCTATTTAGCAGTTCAAACCAAATTATCAATGCCAATAGTTTTATCTGTTTTGTTTCAATTTTTTTTGCTGTAAAATGATTTTTGAGTATGCTTTTTGTATTTTATTTTTTGTTGAACCGTTTTGGAATATCTACGAAATTTTCTTGAGTTAGTTAGGGCTAACACATTTTGTTTATAGAAAACAACAATCTTTTGTAACAGAACAACCTTCCGATTTTTGGACGAATGCAATTAAAAACCAGCAAGTTATTGCATTCAAAAACAAATTCTATTCAATAATAATTACAAATACAATAAAGTGTAATACTTATGTCAGTTTAAAGATTGGTACTTTCCAAAACGGTTGTCCTAAAGAATATTCCTTTTTGATGAAGAACATTGGGTAACAGAGAAGTGTTTTTATTCTTTTCAGCAAATTCCTTTTGAGCTCTTCCCGTCCATGCAATAATTTTTATTTATTATCATTATTATTTTTAATAAATAGTGAACAATTTGCATAAAGTCACTTATTGCATGAAAAAGTCTTGTTAAGACTATTTCCAACGATACAGGATATTATTAGGTCGAGTAATTTTCAAGCACAACAGAAGGAGCCCACCCTCTTTGCATCATCCTTGGCATTGTCCTCAATATATTTGTCCCAATTCATATTGCCGATGAATGTTAAGCCGAGAAGTTTTATGGATGGGTTATCAGGTATGGTTATTTGTTTTGACAATCTGTGGTTTAAAATGTTTTTGTGGTTAGAGGAAAGATGTTTAGTCTAAGTAGCATTCAATGCTACAATTCAATTACGATCCAACTCCATTACTGACGGAAGGTTGTTTTCTAAAGTTTATGCCATTGCCTTGAATATGTATACATTCTTTATTTCCGCATATTTTATAGTGTCATTAACAAATACACCCATCTCTGACACAATGTTATCATTTATTTTTAAACATATTCAAAATGAGATCAATTTTCCTTTGTCACAGAAGTTAAATAATAGAATAAAACTATCGAAGATCAAAACCGATAATCAGACTAACTTTACTCTTGGTACATAGAATTAGATAACTTTTGTAGTTAAACTTTATTGTCATTTAAAATCCTAATAAATAATTTATACCTTTAAATTGTGAATATGCTTTTCTGGCATCTATTCGACATCTCTTAACAAAAATAGAATTTGAAAATAATTTCATTTCTTCGTCTTCTTGATTGTTCGCATGACAAAAGTCGAATTAAAATGAATTAACATATAATGTAATTTGTTTGAATTGTTTTTTATTCATTGAGTAATGCATTAGTTATGCGCTTTTCAGAATTTTGTGAGTTGTCTCCCTTTTGGTTGAACTTTTTAAAACAAAGTTTTGTGATGAGATTGAAATATTATATCAACATTCGTTCATGGCTAGCACGGCTACTCGACGCTTATCGGTAGAATGGATAAGAAAATAGAAGAATTAAAATGTTTCGTATTCATGTTCGCCCGTCTCTGCCCCTCTCATTTTTCTCTCTTTCTCCCTCTCTTTCTCTTTCTAGGTCCTCTCTCTTCTTTCTCTTTCCCTTTCTCACACCCATACCACAAATAGTCACAGTCTCCCTCTCTCTCTCTCTCTCTCTCTCTCTCTCTCTCTCTCTCTCTCTCTCTCTCTCTCTCTCTCTCTCTCTCTAATTATCTGGCATTACTCATGTTTAATAGCCTTTTTTTATTTCTACTCTTTTTAGTTAATGCATACTCATTTATATCACTTTCTGGGCGCATTCATTCTTCCATATCTCTCTCTCTCTCTCTCTCTCTCTCTCTCTCTCTCTCTCTCTCGCTCTCTCTCTCTCTCTATATATATATATATATCACTAGATATCTATTTATCTGTGCATATCTCTCTCTCTCTCTCTCTCTCTCTCTCTCTCTCTCTCTCTATCTATCTATCTATCTATCTATCTCCTTACTTATCTCGTTATTAAGACTTAGCCGACGTTAGTCAGATCATAAGGAAGCGTTTAATTAGAGTAGAAAGTGAACGGTTGGTTTACTTTTCTCAGCTTTGAAACTCTTGTTTCCCTTATTTTGTCCATTAGTCCTCACCTTCCACGAGCTCTGTGTGTTTGACAAAAGTGAATAAATTGCTGTTTTCTGAGTTGGAATCTATCCATTGAATTCATTGTTGACAAGTTTATGTGTTTGAGGCCGTACTTTTTAGCTCATTGTATCAAGAGGCTCCATGCCTTGTCTGAAGCAATTTCTAAAAATAAAAAGAATAAAAGTTTGTGTAACATGTTTAAAAAGAATTCCCTCCTCTCGCTCTACACATACTCAATTGTGTGATTTTTTAAGATACCCTTTCCTCCGATCCCATCTCCCATTTCCCTGATCATCGGTTTGAATAAGAAAACAAAATAGTTTACACTTTCTTCACGTTTCTGATTATCCCCCTTTCCCATCCCTTCACCTTTATACACTTTCTATCCCTTTTTCTCCGTAAACAAATTGATTATTCTAATTAGCTGTAATTTGCAATTAACTCACCACTAGTATATAAAATACATATGTGCAAATCATTAATTTGCTGTCAGCAATATTCATGTTTCTGAGAAGATAGAAATAATATTTTATCTGTAAAATATTGTAGAAGTCATGAACATAGACATTTCTTTCCTGTTGACTAATCAGACTATAGAGTATATTAATTTCGACCGGATGTTATGTTTCGCATAGAAATGAGAGAGCTTCCGGTCAACCACAAAGACAGACGTTGATACTATTTCCTGATACCCATTGACTAGACACTCTGAGCACGGTTATTTTTCTTTGAAGATATACTGCTCCAAGAAATGGGCTTTCGGCAGCATATACTTATTAACTTTAATTCTTTTTAATTTACCGTCTTGCATCCAACTGTGTATGATATTTATATGTGTATTCCATATAAAAAATTTCATGGCAAGTATTAAGTAGCAATGAATTCATCAGAGTAAATATTGATAAAATAAAAGCATATCATGTTTATAGTATTTGATTTCCTCCCTTGGTGCATTCATACTATTTGTCTGTCTGCGAGCCTCATGTCTTCAGAATGGTAGCCATCTTTAATTCTGCACTCTGTTAGACGACTTTACCTTTTTATTGCTTTTATAGGAATGGAATGATTTCTTTTGAAATTAGTTAAGATTTTACACAATCTTGGATAATTTTAAAATATTTAGCAGATATAATATTGTCCTGAAGATTTGTAATCGAATTACATTGCTCTATTATTTGTTTTTTCATACTTTCTTTACTTTCTTTTACCAATCCTTTTTTTTTAATTTTTTATTTATTTATTTATTTATTTATTTTTTTTTTTTTTTTTTTTGCCTTCATGAATATCCGCACATGTGTTTGCTAGGAATGCTTCAAGTAAACTACCTTTCTGTTTTAAATAATTTATAGAATATTTTCTTTATATAAGAGCGTTGTCTTTCTTTTTTTATCACTTTTACAAATTATAATAGAAGACTAGACCCTCTGCGCCTAGAAGAACGCAGACTTCACAATTCTATTTATATGAATAAATTAAAAGTAGATGGTCTCTCTTTTTTATAAATGTCAAGCGCGAATGCAGACCCCATAATATTATTGGTATGAATAAATAAAGTAACACTATTATATAAAATCATTAAAAATGCTAAGTCACAACAAAAAATATTATTTTGATCGATCCTTAAGATCAAATAAGATCAAATAAGATCAAAGTGTAGTGTATGCTCTCTACAATATCAGCGCCATTTGACTGTGAAAGTTTCTATGTAATTATCTCCCTTGAAAAATTCAAAATACAAACAGATAAAGAGAGAAAGTGCCGTTTATTATAACTGAATAGTTTTATAATTTATGTGAAGATTAACTCCTATAATCTGATTAAAATCGAGTGAATGAAAGACACTTGACGCTTGAAAGAAAGAAATAATTTAATAAAATGAAAATGAGAGATAAAAGAAATAAATCAATAAAAATGCACATAAAATTTTTGAAACACGTGTTAAAACTCAAGTCTGGAAAAGAATTATTTTAAGTGACCAATGACCATCTGGAACATGAAGAGTTCTTAAATATTTAGAATCTAGAATATGAGCAAAAGCAACGTGCTAGTTAAGAACAACGGATAATTTCAATTCTAGTTTGTAGGTTTCGGGATTTTTTTTAGATAAGGCTTGATAATTTATATTATTTGGATTATTCGAACTACTATTCTCATCCTGGACGTTATTTATCAGCAAATACAACCATCGACCTTCTTTAGCTGGACTTTCTGTTGAACTTGAGAAGGTGCGCGAAAATTTGAACGGAACTCTTTATTTAATCCACGAGTGTAGCTTGTCTTCGTCTCATCACCGATGATCAGATAGAATATCAAAGCAATTCATTGTAATTGTATTCTTAGTATCGCTCGCATTAAGAATTAAATCTACAAGATATACCCAAAGAAGTTCGGATATTAAATTGGTGGAAACGTTATGAGAATAACGGCCTATAACATTTTCAATAACAAAATAAAAACCTTTATTCGTACGTGCGGGATGTTCCTACGTGCTTGTCTGACGCTTCCACTTCTCTTCATTGTCGCTCTTTTATCTAGAAATAAAATTCTTCCATGCAGAAAGATGACACAAGGAGACATTCGCTGAGAGTTTTCATAAATGAGTTTATTTGAAGAGAACTGACACAGGAGAGTGATTAATGCTGTCTTGACTAATTATTTCTTAACTTTTTAATTTACTTTTAGTTTACTGGGTAAACATCCCGCTTAGAATATTCTATACTAGCGGGGGTACCCGGCGTTGCCCGAGTGTTTGTTTCCGGGACGGGGGAGGAGTTTTAAAAAATGTTATGGTAGGTAAGTAGGAAGGATCAAACCCGGAGTCATGAATAAAAGTAGGAAAATAAAGTGTGAAAAAAAAAAAAACATCTGCAACGTTAACAGTTCGGCCACCAAGAAAAGTCCATTCCAGTTGTTTAGGAAAAAAAAAAAAAAAAAAAAACGACTACGGTAGGTCGGCGCGAACATGAAAATATAATGTGAATTGTCCAGCACACTAACCACTACGCCACAGAGCACTGCAGCTTAGTTTAGTGATTTTAAATAACTTCACATGAAAGAACTACGAAGCCAAACCGGTGTTCTCTTCTCAACTGTTCCTTGTGAACGATCCCCAAACGGTGTTAAGTGGTGGCAGGGGGAGGAGGAATTTATTAGAGAGAAAATATTTTACCACTTCCATTGATCTTAACCGATTTTGGCCGTGACTTCTCAGCAGAAAAAGTATAGAAATCTAAGATTATCGATGAATTTGAGAAATAATAAGCCTATAACACACCTCAGATATTGTTCTGCCGTTTGTGCATATTATATTTGCATAAAATATCTTGATTTTTAATCCTATTAAGGTCAAAATCCGACGGGAAAAAATGAGTTCATTTTATTTATATAGATAGAAGAAGAGAAAGAATAGAAGAAGATAGATAGAAGAAGAGAAGAGAAGACAAGAAGAGATTATTAACGGTGTCTCATTCACACGACTTCCATGTAGAGACTGATGTGAAAAAAAAAGGTTTTGTTCCCCCAGCTCGAAAAAGCAACGTCATTTATTATATCTTTATATCTCTGTTTAGTCTACTGTTTGATCTGCAGCCCCGTGCCTCCATTTTGCGTCACTCATCTCTGGGAACAATTCCGTTCTACAGATTTAGATTTTCCTGATGCACTCAGTGGGATCCTTGTCAAAATTCAGAGTAGCTGACTTGATCGTCATTGACGTATGGTCCCTAATATGTAAAACAGTCGAAGATATGAGTAATATTCTGAATGATTCGAATAATACAAATTCTAAGTTTTAACGTTTTAACTTGCGCACCTGTTTCGAGTTATCTTTCCTGCGTACGAGGTCGCTATTTTGCGAGTTGTGTCATCGAGAGTAACACGTACACGGGAGTAACACGTACACGTGTCAGTAAGAAAAGCAAAGATAATAATACAAGGATCCGCACGTTTCTTCAATAAAGAGAATAATCGAAGACAACAATAAAATAGTTCCAGAACGTGAAAGCAAACACAAAATATGGTATACAAAAAGAACGAAAAAAACATAAGTATTATAGGAAGAATATATGAAGGTCCTTAAATATAATAAGAAAGAACACGTGTTGGCTTGGTCAAAGAGAAGCAATAAATAAAAAATGTTAATTATTTTGTGATGTGTGTTTCTGGAGGGCTATACGATTAATACCTAAAGAGGCAATTTAAACACAAAGCTTGCGAATGCATTAGAATGTACGATTCTTTAAAAGGTTAGGCGAAGACGTCCAAAATTTTTAACGTCTGTTCTCTTTCTTGTGTGTCTTTCAAACACACAAGAAAGAGAACAGACGTTTAAAATTTTACCACATAGAGAGATACAAGTTTATTAACTTTCAGATAAAAGAGTGCATTTTCTAACATTGAGCAAAAAATATTCAAGGGAGATAATTCACATAATTTTAATCCAAAAATAGAATAATAATCGAGTACATCTTTGACATGAGATTTTTTTTAAATTTAGTATGCACGTTCTGCCACACAGAAGTATGGAGTGTGAGACACCAGACATCCAGTTGTACATTTCTGTTGGGGGACGGCTACTATATAATGCGACACAATGGAGCGTGTATACATCTCCACCATCCACCAAACGTTGAATATCAAATAAACCCCAAGTCCTGGGACATATACCAGAAAGAAAAGTTGGAAGTAAGTTATATAGAGGGCTATGACAACAGCATATTCTTTTCATTGTTTTGACTCTCGAGTATATATCTGACAGTTAGACACAGTTAATCAACCAAGAGCCACATCACTCTGTAAAAGCATATAAGATATCAACGGATACACACTCGAGAGTCAAAGCAATGAAAAGAATATGCTGTTGTCATAGCCCTAGTTATATACCATCCCTATGACTATGCAATTTCTACAACTATGTACCTAAAGTAAATACCAAGATTTTATATACAACATGAAAAGAAACGGGAATCCTGGGAAGGTTTCAAGTACTTATAGGAGCAACCGTTCATGCAAAAGAATTTCCAAAACTATCTGGTAAATGTAACCAGTGAACCAAGTGAAAAATAGATACAAATAATTGCACTTAAGCGGGCAATTTGAATGTCTGAGATAGATTTTTAAAAGCTTTAACGTTCGAAAAAATATATAGATCAGTGTTATCTATTATACTAAAGATCATAGATCAGTGTTATCTATTATACTAAAGTTGATCGTTTGCTTCAGAAAAAGCTTTTCCTTCATTTAGTTTTATTAAACAAAATATATTTTCAAATATTTCTTAGTTCTGGTATTGAGTTAGGATTTAGAAAAATTGATTTTAATTCTCCTAATTATTCGTAACTTGTAATTAAATTACAAAAAAAAAAGAAAAGAAAGAATTGTCCTTTCCCCCAACTCACAACTAACACAAGTTATAGAACATTGTTTACATGGGCCTTCCGGAACAAGCAGATGAAATAAACAACAAGATGTCCTCAGATGAAATAAACAACAAAACGTTCGCAGATGTACTGAATTTTTTTTGCGCACTGTGATCGAGTATATCTTAGAAGCCAAATCTGCCCAAAGAAAATGAATTTTGCATTCAGCAGTAAAAATTGATCGTTATTAGAAAAAACTTGAGCGTTGAAAGAATGCTTTAAAATGCATGTATCTCTTTACTAGAGTACTGGAAAGCTAGCTCTAAGGAGAAATATGACGAAAATCTCGGTTTTAAAAGACTGACCAAAAACATATCAATCTCGTTATGAATTCTTCGCTCAAGTTTATTTTTACCTTTAGGACAGGATAACGCATTCTCTGATAGTGACTTGTGGCAAATAACTCATGCAATTTATAATTGAACAACAACAAAGAAGATGGTTTTGTTCAATTCAGCATGTAAAATTGATCCTTAATCAGTTACAAAGCGCGTGACATCTGAAGAGCCTATCAGTGTCATCAAAAGGAACGGAATAATTGTCAGTTGAAAATGACTTCATTAAAAATAGAAAACCCGTGCGTCATCTTACTGATTGATTACTATGATTGTAGCTACTTCCGGTTTGTTCATTAGTGTATGACACAGTTTTGTGCTCACAATTCTTTGCTGTGAAATGTTGAGTAGTGGAAATGATTTACAAAAGAAAAGACGATCAGGAATAAGATTGGTAGGCGACAATAGAGGGTCGAAAATCTGAACTACCTAAATGAGATGACACCCTGACAATTTAGCTGTTAGTTTTTTTTTCTGCGTGGTTGAATAAAAATAAGCTGAGAAAAAGAATAGATGTGACTAGTTCTGGTGACTAGCTAAGATAGACTGAGAAAGACCAGGGATCTATGATTTCCGATCGAAAAGTAGATATATTTCAGCAGACGCTTACATTGGAAAATTTGAGATTGAAATAGATAAGAAGGTCAGATGGAAGACACAAATAATTGAGTTCAAACTGACAACAATTAATAAGGATTCTAAATTTGAAAGACTGAGACAACTCAAGCTTGGACGCTAGCGGCGGAACCCTAACGACACACACATAAGACAGTTACTAGTAAAATAAAATATACTATATATTTATGTTTGTATGTTTATCAGGGTTTTGCTTTGAACACATGTAAAAAATGTATTTCTTTCTACAGTCCCTATTGTCTAGAACAAGTGAAACATCAGAACAAGCACTACATGCTGTTCTTAACCGAAAAGCCTGTCTATAGGCTGTAAAACTATTCTGGTTGGAAATTTTTACCGTAACGAAAGTCATTTAAAGCAAGGAACATAAAATTCGAATAACGGGTCGTCTATTTTCTTTGTTATTAAAACAGAACGCATAGACGACCTGTGATCATAATTAGGTTGTTGTTTTGTTACTTTGGCATTTATGATGTACTAAATTGAAATTTGTGGCCACGATGAAAAAAAATGGAAACTTTCTTATGTGACCGGAAGTTAGGTGTTCCATTTTTGGAGTAGTGGCCATTTCAATTTTTTTTTTTTTGGGGGGGGGAGGTAATTTCCTTTGGTAATGTAATTTTCAAGCGAGGCGGGATTCTTTCAAGCGAGAGATAGATGAGAGGGAGAAAGGGGTAAATACATAGATGAAAGAGGGAGGAGGTAAGAGGAGGTTAAAGAAATCTTCACGTTAAAAACGACCCTTATGTCCAACTCTGTCCCATGAAGAGGCATTGTAAAAAGAAAATCTTTCCTTTTAACCCCTCCGTTATAACCCGTAACCTCTGGTCACATTTTTTTCATCGTTGCCACAAATTTCGTGTTCAACTTAGTACAACATTATAATTGAAAAATGAACCCCACGTGAAAAGTTATAGAAATTGTTTTTTTATAATCTAAAACTTAAGTCTGTAATCGATGATATTAACAGGAAAAAAGTTTGTTTTTTTTTAAGTGAAAATTATAGAATTTAGGGGGGGGCAATCTCGCCAAAGTCCGCTCTTGGTTCCAAACTTCTAACAGGTTTTCTGGGGTCAACAGAATTTTTTTTAAATATTGCTTTTAAAAAATATGTAAAATTTGTTAATGAAAATCATTTTTTGTTAAATGAGAAGTATAGGAAAAATAAATTTTTCAAGAAAATTTAATTATTTTTTTTTTTTTGTTTTACGGCTGTTTATTGCTGGTGGAAAAACTTTCTACAGATGAGGATATTTCCTTAGAAATCTTTACTTCGGTCGTCTGTTGACTGATCATCGACAGCAAAGAGGGAGGAGATAGGTTAGAGGAAATGGAAGAAGGCTCTCCAACCGGTTGAATGAAAAATAAAAATTAGTTTCAAACCCGCCAAAAAGTGTTAATGTGGCAAGACTGGAGTTTAGGTGGCAAAATAATCTCGAACTCAAAAGGAACTAAATTCCTGTAGTCACCGTTACGTTAACATGAAAACAATGTAAACAATTTTTTTTATAATTTTAAACAATAAATACCATTTTTAACGATAAACATTATTAATAGAAATAGAAATATTAAATTATTAGAACATATTAAAAACATTTAAGTTTAAACAATATAAATAGAACTTTATAATTTTAAGCAATGTAAGAAAATTTTTATTTTTAATTCAAAATTGAATCATGTGATTATTATTAAATCACGTGAGTAGTTATAAACGATACAACTTAATATTAAACACGCGTATTCTATTGCGATTTATTAATTTGCACTGTATTCTCTTTCACAACTATGGTCACCACTTTTAATTTAAAAAATGTATCGTTTAATATTCGAAAAACTACTTATTTGCGGAAAATTTAAATGCAATATTCGTTTTCAGCACACCAAAAAAATTTTTCAAAGTCGTCATTTTAAAAGAAAATGTTAAGGTGGAAACCAAGTAAAAATTTACCGTTTAAAACTAAAAAATGTTCGGTAGTTATGTATTTTATCTACTGTGCTGAAATAATAACGTTAGTGTTTCGAAAGCCATTCTTAACGTGGGAAAGGTGTTTTGTAAATATTCTGTGCTTCTACTTTAAAATTTAATAATAAAGAAAATATATCGTGAAACTTGAATTTAACCTGAAAAACTAGTGTAAAATAGCGCGGTACCAAAAATACATAAACGTCAAACTTCTATTTACATTGCTTAAAATAAAAATAAAATATACAGAAAGTTCTGTTTATATTTTTTTAAAATATGTTTATATCGCTGAAAACTTTTTAAAAATGTTTATATTACTGAAAACTTGTTTTAAATTTCTGTTTAAAATAAATAAAAAGTGTTTATTCTTTTAAAACAGTTTAATTTTTAAAAACGTTATGTATATATTGTTTAACATAAAAGAAAAAAGTGTTTATTCGTTTTTTTTTAATTGTTTTCATGTTGTCTATTTTAGAAAAAGAAGTTCTGCTTATTTAAAACTGTTAACTTCTGAAATACCGATATCAATGTTTAGAGGGTTCGAGATTATTTTTCCACCTAAAACTCCAGTCTTGCCGATAATGTCAGGCACAGGAATGAATTTATACATTTTAGAAAAAGAAACATCGGGTCAGACAATATCATATTGTAAGAAGAAACTGTTATCAAAACAAATGAAGTTCAAGAATTGTAAACACGAATGATTTCTGAATCGAATATATATATACGCTCTTGAATAAAATAAATAAACAGAAAAAAAATACTCCATATCACCCAAATGGTAAAACATTACATTTAAAAAACTTGATTTAACGTTTCAACATTTGAATAACGCTCGGCTTAAACCGATGATTGCCGATAGCGTCCGATTCATGCTTGATGGGAAGCGAATCTGACGCATGCGCATAAAACGAAAATGCCGGCTACGGGGAATAAACATTTTACATGTAAATTTGCCGATATCTGTACGCATTATTCATGAATGGAAACAAGGTTATTACTCGCTATAAATCATCCCTGGTGCATAAATATTATTTCCTGAGAATTTCAGTGCTATGTAACCAGTAGTTTAATAAGAGTTTAGCTGCTAGATATTTACACACACACACACGGACATACATGTACTGTTTTATTTATATAGATAAGAAGATGAGTGACTTGTTCTTGTTGACTTGGAAATTTGGTCAAATGTATTTTTGCTTTGTTTTCGGAAATATTTTTGCTGAGATATTACTGAAATATAAACGAAACAATTTGCTGACAACTAATAAGAAATTGAACTGGAGTCTATTCTAATTGAGCCGCTAAAATATATGAATCGACAACTGATACCCGTTTGATTAAAAAACAGTTAATTTCTCAATTTCCAAAGTTTTTTTACTGATTGATAATTATTAAGATTGCTTTTTCTTGTTTCCCATTTTCTAAATTAATGCTTGACGCAGTTTTATCTGTGTCTTTTTTTTATATTCTCTAGAAATCAATTATTTATATTCAATTTTCCTTTGTGAACGTCTAGTGACATATATTCGAGGTGGTTAATTTATTTAGTGTGCAGATTAGCTAGTACATATATTAAGTTATGCTAAGAGACAGGAGTTCAACAAAAGTTAACGATGTCTGGAATGCAAAATCGTTAGAAAGAAAGTATATGATAATTTGGCGAACATAACGTCATGTATGTGAAAGCGAATCTCCAAGAAACGATTGACAAGGACAGTCGTGTAAGATATGATACAAAAAGTCGTAATATTGAAAGCTTAGCAAATATCTTTGTTCCTTCCTGTTTTTTTTTTCTACCAGAAGATCATTAAATATGCGTTTATGTGTGTTCACTGCACAAGCCGTGATCGACCACTTCTTGTCTACGTCTTAAGTCAGTGCTCAATTTCAACACCAACCGCAATATCATTCGTCTCGTCTCTGTCACCTGGTGCAACAAAAAGGTTGCCCCCCCCCAAACAAAATTCCAGTTTAAAACGATGTTTTATTTTGTCACAATCACACGCGTTTACTGAATAACGGATCTGACAATCAGGACAAACATATCTTCAAACTGAACACCATCCATCAGCTATTAAAAGCATGGGAGCTAGTATATATATCTTGGACCGCATCAAAGAGACCACTCGGATTTATCAGTTGCTGATCTATAAGCATAAAAACTAGCAGAAAATAAAGTCCATTATTTGATATTAAAAATAATTTTGGAAAATCAAAAGTGTGTCCTAATCACAAGATGGAACCCCGTATCTGAAGATCCGTCAATTAAAAAATAAGTGTTTTTCACCATGAACCCTTATTTAAAGAAACAAACACTTTTTTCAAGTAGATCAATCAAATTTTGGCTGGTTTTACGATTTCTTTAGTAGTCTCTGATGTCTCAGCTAAACATTATTATCATTAATCATTGATATATTATTCTAATTAATTAATTAATAATAATAATAATATTAATAATAATAATAATAATAGCAATAATAATAATAATAACAATAATAATAATAATAATAATAATAATAATAATAATAATAATAACAATGTAGGTATTTATTCGCTTCCTCGCGAAAACAAAATGTGACACGGTCGTTTTTAATGTGGGAAAAATTAGGTTTCCAAGAAAAGGGGCACTCTGGAAGTAGACAAAAATAAAATTGCCTTAACATAAAAGGTTTCCTGTCGCATGGACTAGGGACAAATTAACTCTGATCCTGGTCTGTGGTAGGACGCAAATACATTTAATAACCGATAAAATTTTTATAATTGCGAAAAAATATATTAAAATTTCTTATTAACGCGGTTGCTCAAGTGGTAGAGTGCTCGCCTTGCATGCAAAAAGATTGAGGTTTCGAATCCCGAGTTCGGGTGTGTTCAACTGATAAACCTAAATGAAGGCGAAACTCGAGTTTTGACGTTACAGCTTGTTAGCTTTCATGATTTCTGTGAGCTGCGACGTTGCTTAACTGTCGAAATACACACACACACACACACACACACACACATATATATATATATATATATATATATATATATATATAACGTAAAGAAGATTTTAATAAAAAAAATAAAAATATGTAAAAATAAAAATGAAGAATGTTTAAATTCCCGGAAAAAAACACACAAAAAACTTACTTTTACCTATTGCAGACTTAGCACCTACATAACCCAACTTCTAAAAAGTTTATAATGACAAAAGAGAAGTCATTTATATAAAAAGAGGAGAACATTTTTTTTAAAAGCCTTAACTAAAATTGTTAAATAGAACTAGATTTAGCACTTGCATAAGCCGATTTCTCAAATGTTTTAAATTATAAAAGAGAATTTTACTATATATAGATGAAAGCAGAAAACCTTAAGTAAAATAGAAACCGGGGATCCTCAACTGCTTCTTACCATGTAGCTGTTTCGGAGATTTAAAAACAAGACAGCTGTTAAATACATGGCTCTCCAGTGGATAATACCACTTCCCCAATGAGAAAATGTACAATTATACGGTTACTATTTATGCTAATATATAAATAAATAAAAAAAATAGATTAACTATTACTAAGTAAGTTTAAGATTATAAGATTCTACGACATGTTAAGTAGCATATAAATGCGATGAGAATAAAAATGCATAAAACCTTAGGTGCCAGAAAGGCAACTGGCTTGAGGTAGTTGTCTGTCTAGCCGCACTGTTCAGCGAAACAGTACTGTATGTAGATGACTATAATGCTCCTTATCTTGTGTTCAGCATATTGGGAAGTGATACACGAATTACCATTAGCGTATAAAGCGATGCTCTTTGTGTAAACAAATCGAGCTTAGGTATTTCGGACGATGTCAAAACATCGTTAATTCACTACTCGCACAGCAGCCGCCGAATAGCGTAATGGTTAGAAGCCTTGACTGTCGGACGGGCAGTCGGGTTTCGATCCTGCCTTGAGGTAGTTGCCTGTCTAGCCGCACTGATAAGCTGTGATACAGCGAAACAGTACTGTATGTGGATGACTATATATATATATATATATATATATATATATATACAATGTGGTGGTGCATATTATTGGACAATATTTTATAAATACTAGAGTTTCATTTGATAAAAATGTAGTAAACAATTACTTAATGCTAAATATAATAAAGTCATATAAATACAGTAAATATTCGTAGGATTGATTAACTATTTCATACGAACAAATGTTCATCAGAATAATTTTTAAAAATTTAAGATGTTCATGGTGAAAGGCGCTGAAGAGGCGGCGAACTGGATATACATACAAACAATTAGAAGAAAATGATAATTTAAAGTAGTATCTGAAACAATCGTTCGTCGGATTATTGTTGACCGAAATTCTAAGAACACCTAGAATAAATAATGTCAAGTAATTCATTCCATCTCTCTCTCTCTCTCTCTATATATATATATATATATATATATATATATATATATATATATATATAGTAATTTATAAAATATATATGGCGATTAAGATACACTAAATATTCGGCGTTTCATCCACTCTAGGACTCCTCAGGCTTATGCGCGAATTCTGTGGTTGTTTATCGTTTTTATATGCTCCTCTCCTATTGAGATTTTAGTTAGCCAATCATCTTTCTAGTATCCACCGCGCTCCTTCCTATCAGCCAATGGGCATGCATTTTATCGGACAAAGGATCTGTTTTAAAACTAGGTTAGTGTTTCTTTTTGTTGTTAGTTTATATATAAATATATATATGTGTACATACATATATACACATATATATACGTATATATATGTATGCATACATGTATGTATGATCGTTTATGTATATTCATGTTTATTTAATTTATTTATTTGTTTATTTTCTATTGTTTTTGTTAGTTTTATAACTATTTTGTATCGCTATCCTAGAGTAAATTTTATTTTGTGGACACAGTTATTTGCTATTTCTCTTCTACAGTTTAATAGATGCTGGGGTTCTTTAAAGTACAGGATAGCAAATTTTTCATGAAGGCATAATCTACATGGGTCGTCTAGGTGCCTACACGTGGAGGCTTGTCTTATTATTTTCCATTCGACTACCGGCGATATATATATATATATATATATATATATATATATTTATATACATATATATATATATATAATTTCTATATGTGCATGTTTATATTTTATTTATTTATTATTTTGTTTTATTTTGTTTTATTTTGTATTTTTACTTTGTTTTAATTTTCTTTTTTCTATATATGCCCTAAAGATAGATAATTGTTTCTGCATTTATTTGCTTTTTAGCCTATATAATTATTTATTATTTTCCCAATCACCCATCAGTTCGATGTGTAATCCAAGTGTTCATGATGCTAGTTTTTTAATGTTCATTTCGTTTCATCCCAATCCACCTTGTGCTGATGAAATGATTATATATAAATAAACTTGATATCGTCTTTGAAACAATCGTACATAATTCTAATTGTTATTGTTTTGAATTCTCGGAATATATGTACTTTCTCTTGTTCTCTCCCTATATATCTCTCTCATATATATATATATGTGTGTGTGTGTGTGTGTGTGTGTGTGTGTGTGTGTGTGTGTGTGTGTGTGTGTGTGTGTGTGTGTGTTTTGTGTCAGGTCATGTCATATGCTACTGGTACTATGTAACCCAGTACTACCTGCCTCATGGTCGGGGCACCGGCGACTAAACTGGTTCCCTCACCAGACTTGTTTGGTAAGAAGGGCGGATGGTCTCCCTGATGGATTAAAAACAAGACCTTTCAAAGGGCGAATGAACCCTTTTTCGGGGTCAACGGCCAACTAACACCGTGTATATTTGTGTGTATGTATATATGTGTTGGAGTGGAGAGGGCTCCCGTAAGCCGTGGTGAAGGCAACCTTTCAAGGAGAAGCAAATCTCTGATTTAAAAAAAAACATAAAGCGGGAGACAAGTACGCGCATTAAGCTGGTCTGCAGTTCAATTTGTTACTGGCTATATTGCTCTTGCTTGTTGCTTGATCTCAACATTTTTAACCGAAAGAGAGATTTAACTGTCGTACAAAGCTAAGACTCTGTAACATAATCTTTGTATAGATACTCCCTCAGACATTTGGGCTCATGGAATGTAAGTGTCGGAGGGAGTGGCACTCGTCTGGCAAGACGTTGCAATCATCATGTATGTATGTATGTATTGGACACTGAAGTTTGTTAATTCCGTTTTGGCTCAACCAATGTTGTGTAGCCCTAGCAGGGTGACCAACTGCTCCGTCTTCCATAAATAGGCAGTTAACATGGTTCGTTTTAACATTTGAGAATATTGGTAGGAGTTCTTCATATAATATTTAAACACAATTTTAGCAGAATTAATGTTTCCTTGTCTGAGCGATTATCACTCCAAATTGCACCCCATACCATAACCGAGAAACACCTACTTTTCAGCATTGGCTGCTATTTATTTAAGTCAAACTCTTGCTGAGAGAGCTTCTATACCCATACCCGTCCACTGTAAGGAAATAATGGAAATCGTCACTCATCAGAGAAAATGACATCCGTTCAAAATGACATAGGTCTCTCCACCATCTCACGAGGCTAATTTTTCTGCGCATGATATTGGCAGGACAAAAAAGAGGTTTCCTTCTTGCAGCTCTACGATGGTAGCCCAACTTGTGAAGCTACCTGATCGCTGTTCCGAAACTGATACCAGCTTGTGTTTCAATGTCAGGGGCTTTACACCGAGGATCCTCTGCAACATTTCTTTTCACAAAACGCAACGTTCTTTCAGAGGGCTCGGGGCGACCTGGATAAAGTTTTGTACACTCCTTGTCCTCTCTTCTGAATTTTACGATCACCATATTAACTGTAAAATGGATAAAAGATTTCCTATTTTGCATTGACTAAGACCACCTTGATGTTGACCCAGGATTCGTAATTGCATAAATTCTGATAAGTCTGATGCTCCTTCCGTGGCATGTTTCAATGTTGTAAGATGCAATTTTAATGAGATACTCTAAGATATTTCAGCACTATTTTTATCTGTAAATATAAATAAGTATATACTAATCTTGGGGAAAATATTTATTTAAGTGTCTATTTGTTTCTTTCATGTCTGTATATATATATATATATATATATATATATATATATATATATATATATATATATATATATATGCGCAATGGCAAGTTGAAAAGAAATCTATATAGTGTTCAATCGCAAAAATTTGAGAGATAAAATACAAGTTATTTATTTAAAAACATTATATTTCAGGAACGGTACTTTCTCCAAAAGGGACGCTTGAGCGAATTAACTGGAAGATGTTATCGATGATCGTTGACTTTCATTCTTTTCATTTCATGAGTCTCTTATATTATATATATATATATATATATATATATATATATATATATATATATATATATATAATTTTCTTCCAAAATTGTCATTAGATCATAGAATGATATAACACTGATTTACAAGCAATACTTTCTTTATCTATCTATTTATCTATTTATCTATCTATCTATCTATCTATCTATTTATCTATCTATCTATCTATCTATCAATCAATCTGTCTTTATCTATCCCTCTCTCTCTCTCTCTCTCTCTATATATATATATATATATATATATATATATATATATAGAGAAAGAGAGAGAGAGAGAGAGAGAGAGAGAGAGATAGAGCGAGGGAGAGAGGGGAAGAAAATGGAGAGAGAGAGTTGTATTGTAAAGGATAAAGAGCAATTAATGTAGGGATCTTAAGTCGGAGAGCTCAATGTGTAAACGTTAAAAGAAGACAAAACGGAAACAACCAAAGATTGTACCTAAGCTCATTATAAATTTATTTCAACCAATTAAGGCCTTTTCATATGAGTGAGGTCGTCGAGAGTTGTTGTTTGACTGAGAAAGACAACTTCGGGTGACAACCCTCGACTAACCTATTCATTTTTTTTAATTTTCTTCCTTTGAAGATTGTAACGCTGGGTATGGGGAGCCAAACCAGCTGCCAACATTGCCCTGCTTTTTATTGAAACCAACCGAGAGCTCTTTTTATTATCCTCGTTGTTACCTTAAGTGCAATTGTCTGAATCTATTTTGCACTTAGTTCACCAGGAATATTAGTTAGATAGAAAATTTATGAGATCGGCCAAAATGTTCCGTTGTTTCTTTGAATTTAAGTGTGTGTGTGTGTGTGTGTGTATGTTTGTGTGTGTGTCTTTGTGTTGTTAATGTTAAAAGCGACTCTATATAATTTAAATGTAAGAAATTTTTTAAAAATTGAAAAAGGTTCTAGTGTACTACTGATACATCAGTTCCGTAACCCCAGTATTACGCCCTACGCCAGAAGTTCCCAGACACCTCATTTTTAAATGTAACACACTCAGACACCACGTCTATAAATGATAATATATTTCAGGAATTTCCCGCGCATTATCCTAGAACTGAAATGAATTAGAAAATCTTATTCGTCATGAAAGTTTTTCGTAAGATTTGAATAAAAATAGATTTCAAGTTTTACAAAACCATAAACGCTAAAATATTAAATGATTGAAATAAAAACCTCGTTTTGTTCGAGTCAATAATATGGACGGCGCCATAAAACTGTGCATGTCTGCTCGGGGATGCGTGCATAAGCGTCGAAAATGAAAGTTATTGCCATTTTCTGAAATATAGATTGAATTTAATGTTTTGGAGTGAAACATTGAAATGATTTGGAAATCTTTTGCAGATAATTTTTATTATATTGGTCGGTTTTTTCGCGCGCGCGAACGCACACACACACACATACACACACAGTAGTGAATGAAAAGTTTGTAAGTAATTTCATTTTAAGCGGCTAGACGTTACTCCGGCGGAAACATTGTGAAAATAACAATCAGAACGAGAATACAGGCAGAGAAGCAGGAAACAGGGAGGGCATTTTAAAGGCTAGCGATCCTATGTAAACAACTATTAGAGTAGAAGGGTTTTCGGCATGTAAGGACCTCAAAAGTGAAAGGGTTAAAATTTTGCTGCTCGTCAAAATAGTCGGGAATATGTGAGTCGAAGAGCAACAAGTGCTATGAGTTTACCAAAGCACAGCTAATTAAATACTTGTAAAACAAACAGAGAGATACAACATTGCGACGATGGGACAGGGTTGGAGCTTGATCGATAGTGTGGAACCTATTTGATTTGGTACATTTTGATGTGGATCCTGTCTAAGAGAGGGAGACTAGTGGAATACGTGGCAACAATACTCCATGCATCAGTGAATGCTGACTTCATAGGATACACTCAGGTGTACGTCAGGTCGTTTTCATTTTCGTGTTGTTTCGCGTCGATTTGATATATTTCTGAATGGTTTAGATGAAGATTGATAATAGAAGAGACCTTTAGTCTAATATATATGTGTGTGTGTGTGTGTGTGTCTGTGCGTGTGTGTGTGTGTGTCTGTGCGTGTGGACATATGTTTCTTCAATAATATTTCACCTTTAATTTATACCAATTCTTTAATTTATGAAGCTCGATGTAATTACAGAGCATATAACAAATAAATGACAAAATTATATATATATATATAATTTTTATCTAAAAAAATTAAAAACACACGAGTGAGTGCAACTTTTACTACTGTTTCTACAAAGAAGAGAGAGTTACAGACGAGCTCTACAATCGCTGCTACTACTACAAATGTCACATCATTGGCATATATTGTTTTGCTATTGCAAGGTTTCGGTAACTTAGTTACGTTTTTAAGATTCGAGCAGCATGGTACACTATTCTCATTACTATGAAAAAAAGGACATTACACGACATTACTGCCTTGATTATTTAGATAGAAAAACGGTCAAGGGATGACTTAGTTTTAAGATCGGAAATCTAAAATAATGCTGCATTATAATGATAACATTGAATTCATGTCGGTAGAAACACTTTATAGAATGCAATTTACCAGATGGAAGTACAATGGGAATCATTTCCTTCGTTTCTGCTTAAATAGTTTTTAATTAACTCATCATACAAATTTGATCTTCCCACTCCCATTTTCTCTCTTCCTCCTTTATCTGTTTCTTTTTATCCTTTATGCATACAGACCAAATTCAAAATACTCATCCTAGAACAGGTAAAATTAATTACCGTACCTATTTTAATCGGCTTACTTCCAAAGAGAAAGTTTCTAGGGAATATCAAATTCACAAGCAGTCTTTATACACATGTATATCCCGGTCAGGTAAGATGATGACGTAAGGTTTTTCCAGTTCTTGCGGTGAGATGTCGACGTCCTCCCACATACAGCGTCTGGCATTTCCCAGTAGTCACTCATCTGGTATTGACCAGGCTCAACCTTGTTCAAGTTCGGTGATCTAATTAAAGCGGTTTGTCAACATGATTTTCACGTATAAATAGAATTTTTTTTAATTAATTCCATGAATAAATTAATTTTCCACCATTTTTATGTCTTTTTACAAACATTAAAATCAAGATGTAATGCGATTAAACGTTATGTTTAGAATCCGCATTCAGATTTTGATCAAATTCATTACACGAACTTGATCCTAGAAAATTTCTAAAATTTGAAACCTTATCTTATGGATTGTTAAGAAGTAATCGAAATTTAAAGAATTTTGCTTAATTGGTCTCTCATGACTATGGATCAAATTCAACATATATCTGAAATATTGGAATTTTCAAAAGGAAGTGTATGCCTATATTATGCCATATAAACCCCCTTGAAATTACTAAAAAAGAAACTGACATTTAAAGAATAACTATTAATAACTATTTTTTAACCTTTCACAAAGATCTGAGGAATGGATTTTTCACGGAGGCTTTGCACCCATTATTTTTTACTTCATTTTTATAAAAATAGATTAAATCAAATATAACCCATATTTGGACCCATTACGCCGAGCAGCGGTGTTGAATATGTTATACTGACAGGCTAATTAGTTTACAAGTAATTCTGTACACACAATACTTAACTTTATATATATATATATATATATATATATATATATATATATATATATATATATATACGAGGATGGATACCAGGCGTTGCCTGGGTTGACATGAAGTTCCGTTTGGAACACACCTGCTATACTAATCATTTTTATCATGGGCAACGTGGATACCCCCATAACAATTCCAAAAATAAAAGAACGTATAAAAACATGAAAATGTAATCGTCCCCTAAAAAGAAGTATGTGATACCCTATCCAACAAATACTTCGGCAGGAGGGATACAAAGAGAAGAGGCTATTCTTCGGATATTGAGCACTGGAAAGAAAACTACTCCTCTCCCCCAAAAATAAATCATTAAAAATAAATCATTACAACTTTTGTTTCAATAAAAAATTTTAGCGAATGTCCGTGCGATCGTAAAAAAAGAAAATTAGCCAAGTAAGCCCCTAAAAAAATGAAGATCTACCAAAAATTAATTCCAAAAACAATTAAATTAAATTTTTCGTCATTGTAATACCTCCCACATGTAATTCGTCATATTTTGGGGTTCGCTTTGTTTATGAAATTGTTAGGTGAAAGTACAGAGTGGTCTCATAAAAATTAATTAAATTTATCGTTATTTTATGTTTTAAATGTACGAGTCCCGCCCCCAACCACCAAAAAAAAATAGTATTTGTCATGTTTCTCCCCCTCCTCCATTACCAAACTTTAATAAAAATGCTAGTGGTGTCATGTCTCGTCAAACGATTGGTGTCCAAAACTTGGGTGCTCCTTTTACGTTAAATTAATATGGAAAAGTGATCCCCCACTCTAAAATGTTATTTTTTTTCTTTTCAAAACTTATCTCATATTATTTATAAAGGTTATTTAAAAGTAATAAGCCAAAAAAGTAGACTTTTATCTTTTTTAGGTGGGTCACATCGTAAAAAAATTACCGATTTCTGTATAGCCGTTTATAGAATAATAAAAACAAACAAATGAAATCTTTTCTTCAGTTTTTCGTAAGTGTTTTTTTTATATTTAAAAAACCAATAAAAGCCAAACATGTTTCTATCTACTCGAAATTTATTGAGATTACCAAATTATTTTATTTGGTAATAGTTGTTTTTTTTTGTTTTTGTTTTTTTGTTTTTTTGTTTGTTTGTTTATGTTCCAAAGGACCAAATAACTTTTTAAAAAACCGATGTTGGAATAATAATTTCAAATAAATTTAATTAAATATGTTATCAATATAAGTATTGTTTCAGATTTATTAAATAAGGATTTTTAATAGAACACTTATAACAATTCTCTCGTTAGAAACATTAACTAAGATACCACTATTTAATAAGATCAATTTTTCTTAATGTAATATACAAATGAGATGATCTCTTTTATTGTCGTATTTTAGACTGAAACAGTAGAATGCCTAAAATCATTATTAATATCAAACACCAGCCATCTTTCTTCCCTATAGCAAATGTCGATTACAGATGCAAGCCATTTTTAGAGGCAGCAAAAAATAATATTGATGCATTTTTCGTTTGTCACTACAAAATAACTGTTTAGAGAATTCGTATCTTCATTCAGAAATAGGTCATATCTGATAACTTTTAAATTTCGATGTTGGATCTGATCGCCTGATATGATCCATAAATGTTTTTCGAAGCATAACTCAAATGATATAAGATATATAGGCTATATTTTAACGCAAACATTGTAAGAGGCATTATCTATTTACAGAAGCGTTTCTCAATCCATATTTTATCTATCTATTTATCTGTCTATCTAACTATGTATATCTATCTGTCTCTCTCTCTCTCTCTCTATATATATATATACATGTGTGTGCGTGTATATAGATAAATAGATAGATAGATAGATAGATAGATAGATAGATCGGCCATCGAATGATGACAAGGATGAATTAAGAGCCTTAATCGAAGCCAATCATCGAACAACTTCCAGAACTTCCTTCTGAATTAGACTAACGTATACGACGATTTTCAACTACTTGAGAGAGATTGGAAAGACAAAAAAAAACGTATAAACGAGAGCCTCACGATTTAAACGACAGCCAAAAGAAACGCCTTTATAAAGTGTAATCTTCCCATTCTTTACACAACAAGAACGACCCGTTTTTCATCCGGGTTGTGATTTGCGATGAAAAGTGGGTTCTTTATTACAACCAGCAACGTACAGCTTAGTTGTTAGACGCCGACTAAGCTCCACGAAACTTCCCGAATCCAGGGTTGCACCAAAAGAAGGACATGCTGATTGTTCGGTAGTCTGCGATTGGTCTCATCTATTACAGATTTTTTTGTTTTTTTTTATGCTGGCGAAACCATTACGGCGGCGAAATACTGTTAACAAGTGGATGAAATGCATCAGAAACTTCGGCAACAACACCATTAGTCAACAGAAAAGGCTAATTCTCGACGGCCATGCTCGATCGCATGTTGCTAAGCCGACACTGCAGAAGTTAAACAAATTGGACTTCGAAACTCGGCCTCATCTGCCTCATCTGCCTCATCTGCCTCATCTGCCATACTCTCCAGACCTTTTACTTAACACAACTTTTTCAAACATCCCGACAACTTTTTGCGTAAAAAATGTTTTAAAAAACCTAAGCAATATTAAAAACGCCTTTAGCGACTTCATCGCCACCAGAACGCAAGATTTTTACTTTATTGGCTTAAATATAACTGTTTTGCGTTGGCAAAAGTGTGTTGATTTTGATGGTGCTCAATTAGATGAAGATATTTTCATTGTAGCCGAGATATGTTCATCTGAATTTAAACGTTAAAACCGTAAGAACTTATTTGTCAACCCGATATATACATATATATATAATATATATATATGTGTGCATATATATATACATATATATATATGTATATATATATATAAATGTATATATATATGTATATATATATACATATATATATATATACATTTATATATATACATATATATATATATATATATATATATATATATATATATATACTCAACATTATTTACTTAGATATATAGTAACAGAAAAAAACTATTGCTTTGGTTGAAAAAAATTTTTACTAAGTTAACAAAACAAACTAATTTAACCGTCAATAGTTTAATTGCAATTATTTATTTTGATACTTTTACAATATTGTACTTTGTAAAACTTTATATAGAAAACAATATAGAATAAATTTGACAATGTCTTTAAGAAAAATATAAAAGCAAACAATTTTAAATAAAATATACATAAGTAAAAAAAAAAAGAAAAAGAACCTGCAAAACTTGCACCTTACGTTTCACTAACACTTACCAGCGTATTGCCAACATTTGGTGTTAGATTTGCAGTTTTAGTTGTTGATAAATTGTTTGCAGCAATTTTCACTACTTCACAGATGATGAGGATGCTTTACATGTTGTCGATGGAATTTAAGTCCAGTTATTTGAAGGTCAGTCTATGAGAAAATCTTCAAAAATCCCTTTTCTTTCAAACAGGATTCAGTAGAACTTGATGCATGACTTATTGCGTTGGCTTGCATGACGATCGTAGATCGACGCTTGGCTAAAAACTGATTATCAAACTATTATGGTTTTTGCTTTTGTTTTGCGATACTTTTTGAATGCATTCAATTGTATATATATTTTTTATTCAATTTTCACCTCAAACAAGGCACAGTGCCACTTTGAAGTAGGGGCGGGGGGTACTATCGTGAGATAATTGGCAAGATGTCTGTCGACATTACAATTGAACTTCTGCATATCAGTACAATTGGGAAAGCAGAAACCCAGAAGCGAGTTCCAAAGTCTAGCAGTTCTGGGGAAGAAAATATTGGAGTAGAAGGCTTTCTTACACCTGAGGATCTCTACTGGGAAGGGGTGGGATTTAGCTGCTTGTCGGGTTTGTCGGGGTTGATCACGTCGAGGGGATACAAGTGCTTGTAGTTCGTCAGAGCATTCGCCATTAAAGTATTTGTAGAACAGGCAGAGGGATGCAAGATTTCGTCGATGAGACAGAGGCTGAAGACTAGATGAGAGTTCAGGACCTATCAGGTTGACGACTCTCTTTTGAACCCTGTCAAGAAGTGAGAGACAGGTAGCAGATGCAAAATCATATATACGAAAGTGCATTTTTACCAAAATGCGAGTTGTGAACAATTTTCCTTTTAACCAATTTTGGTGCTCCTAAATGGGGACCTACATATGTATTATTTTTAGAATATAATTATCCACTGAACCGGGTTTTGTCGTCGGAGACGACGAAAAACGTGTCAGTAGATAATTATATTCTAAATATATATATATATATATATATATATATATATATATTTAGAATATAATTATCTACTGACACGTTTTTCGTCGTCTCCGATATATATATAATAAATTCCACAGGCAAACAACGTCGGAGACGACGAAAAACGTGTCAGTAGATAATTATATTCTAAATATATATATATATATATATATATATATATATATATATATATATTTAGAATATAATTATCTACTGACACGTTTTTCGTCGTCTCCGACGTTGTTTGCCTGTGGAATTTATTATATATATATATATATATATATATATAATAAATTCCACAGGCAAACAACGTCGCAGCCCAAAAGAGCCATGACAGTCAATATATATATATATATATATATATATATATATAATATATTTGTAGTCATCGATATACAGTGCTGTTTCGTTGTATCACAACTCATCAGTGCCTCAAGACTAGCATCTCTCCCAAGCCGAGGATTGAACCTAGAACCGTCGTGTTGACAGTCGGCGGTTCTCCCACTCGACCATGGAATGGACGCCCGTAAATAACTCGTCAGAATGTCTATTTAAATGGACACTCGCCACCACCTTAAAAGTGCTCAAATCATCTGTTAATTGAGTTATTTACCTTCTAGCATTTTGTCGATAACGGTAGCTAAATATAAGTCATTTTACGGTGATGCACTAAGTGCTGAAGGTAGTAATCTCTCTTACGTCATACAGAATCCTATAATTTAGACGCATATACATTTACTTATAATTTAGACGCATATACATTTACTTATATTTTAGAGGCATACATATTTAATTATATTTTAGATGTATATATATTTACTTATATTTTAGAGGCATATATATTTACTTATATTTTAGAGGCATATATATTTAATTATATTTAAGAAGCATATATATTTACTTATATTTTAGATGTATATATATTTATTATATTTTAGAGGCATATATATTTGCTTATATTTTAGATGTATATATATTTAATTATATTTTAGAGGCATATATATTTGCTTATATTTTAGAGGCATATATATTTAATTATATTTAAGAAGCATATATATTTACTTATATTTTAGATGTATATATATTTAATTATATTTTAGATGTATATATATTTAATTATATTTTAGAAGCATATATATTTACTTATATTTTAGAGGCATATATATTTAATTATATTTAAGAAGCATATATATTTACTTATATTTTAGAGTCATATATATTTACTTATATTTTAGAGGCATATACATTTACTTATATTTTAGAGGCATATATATTTACTTATATTTTAGAAGCATATATATTTATTATATTTTAGAGGCATATATATTTCATTATATTTTAAAAGCATATATAGTTACTTATATTTTAGATGTATATATATTTATTATATTTTAGATGTATATATATTCACTTATATTTTAGAGGCATACATATTTAATTATATTTTAGAGGCATATATATTTACCTATATTTTAGATGTATATATATTTACTTATATTTTAGAGTCATATATATTTACTTATATTTTAGAAGCATATATATTTAATAATATTTTAGAGGCATATATATTTACTTATATTTTAGAAGCATATATATTTATTATATTTTAGAGGCATATATATTTCATTATATTTTAAAAGCATATATAGTTACTTATATTTTAGATGTATATATATTTACTTATATTTTAGAGGCATATATATTTACTTATATTTTAGAGTCATATATATTTAATTATATTTTAGAAGCATATATATTTAATTATATTTTAGAGGCATATATACTTACTTATATTTTAGAGGCATATATATTTAATTATATTTTAGAGGCATATATATTTACTTATATTTTAGAGTCATATATATTTAATTATATTTTAGAGTCATATATATTTAATTATATTTTAGAGGCATATATATTTAATTATATTTTAGAAGCATATATATTTACTTATATTTTAGCGTCATATATATTTAATTATATTTTAAAGTCATATATATTTACTTATATTTTAGAAGCATATATATTTACTTATATTTTAGAAGCATATATATTTACTTATATTTTAGAGGCATATATATTTACTCATATTTTAGAGGGATATATATTTAATTATATTTTAGAAGCATATATATTTACTTATATTTTAGAAGCAAATATATTTACTTATATTTTAGCGTCATATATATTTAATTATATTTTAGAGGCATATATATTTACTTATATTTAAGAGGAATATATATTTACTTATATTTTAGAGCCATATATATTTACTTATATTTTAGAGGCATATATATTTAATTATATTTTAGAAGCATATATATTTACTTATATTTTAGAAGCATATATATTTACTTATATTTTAGAGGCATATATATTTAATCATATTTAAGAGTCATATATATTTACTTATATTGTAGAGGGATATATATTTAATTATATTTTAGAGGCATATATATTTACTTATATTTTAGAAGCATATATATTTACTTATATTTTAGAGTCATATATATTTACTCATATTTTAGAAGCATATATATTTACTTATATTTTAGAGTCATATATATTTAATTTAATTTTAGAAGCATATATATTTACTTATATTTTGGAGTAATATATATTTACTCATATTTTAGAAGCATATATATTTACTTATATTTTAGAGTCATATATATTTAATTATATTTTAGAGTCATATATATTTACTTATATTTTAGAGTCATATATATTTACTTATATTTTAGAGGCATATATATTTACTCATATTTTAGAGTCATATATATTTACTTATATTTTAGAGTCATATATATTTACTTATATTTTAGAGTCATATATATTTACTTATATTTTAGAGTCATATATATTTACTTATATTGTAGAGGCATATATATTTACTTATATTTTAGAGTCATATATATTTACTTATATTTTAGAGACATATATATTTACTTATATTTTAGAGTCATATATATTTACTTATATTTTAGAGTCATATATATTTACTCATATTTTAGAGATATATATATTTACTTATATTTTAGAGTCATATATATTCACTTATATTTTAGAGTCATATATATTTACTTATATTTTAGAGTCATATATATTTACTTATATTTTAGAGTCATATATATTTACTCATATTTTAGAGATATATATATTTACTTATATTTTAGAGTCATATATATTTACTTATATTTTAGAGTCATATATATTTACTTATATTTTAGAGTCATATATATTTACTTATATTTTAGAGTCATATATATTTACTTATATTTTAGAGTCATATATATTTACTTATATTTTAGAGTCATATATATTTACTTATATTTTAGAGTCATATATATTTACTTATATTTTAGAGACATATATATTTACTTATATTTTAGAGTCATATATATTCACTTATATTTTAGAGTCATATATATTTACTTATATTTTAGAGTCATATATATTTACTTATATTTTAGAAGCATATATATTTACTCATATTTTAGAGTCATATATATTTACTTATATTTTAGAGTCATATATATTTACTTATATTTTAGAGTCATATATATTTACTTATATTTTAGAGTCATATATATTTACTCATATTTTAGAGATATATATATTTACTTATATTTTAGAGTCATATATATTTACTTATATTTTAGAGTCATATATATTTACTTATATTTTAGAGTCATATATATTTACTTATATTTTAGAGTCATATATATTTACTTATATTTTAGAGTCATATATATTTACTTATATTTTAGAGGCATATATATTTACTTATATTTTAGAGGCATATATATTTACTTATATTTTAGAGTCATATATATTTACTCATATTTTAGAGATATATATATTTACTTATATTTTAGAGGCATATATATTGACTCATATTTTAGAGATATATATATTTACTTATATTTTAGAGTCATATATATTCACTTATATTTTAGAGACATATATATTTACTTATATTTTAGAGGCATATATATTTACTTATATTTTAGAGTCATATATATTTACTTATATTTTAGAGTCATATATATTTACTTATATTTTAGAGTCATATATATTTACTTATATTTTAGAGTCATATATATTTACTTATATTTTAGAGTCATATATATTTACTTATATTTTAGAGTCATATATATTTACTTATATTGTAGAGGCATATATATTTACTTATATTTTAGAGTCATATATATTTACTTATATTTTAGAGACATATATATTTACTTATATTTTAGAGTCATATATATTTACTTATATTTTAGAGTCATATATATTTACTCATATTTTAGAGATATATATATTTACTTATATTTTAGAGTCATATATATTCACTTATATTTTAGAGTCATATATATTTACTTATATTTTAGAGTCATATATATTTACTTATATTTTAGAGTCATATATATTTACTCATATTTTAGAGATATATATATTTACTTATATTTTAGAGTCATATATATTTACTTATATTTTAGAGTCATATATATTTACTTATATTTTAGAGTCATATATATTTACTTATATTTTAGAGTCATATATATTTACTTATATTTTAGAGTCATATATATTTACTTATATTTTAGAGTCATATATATTTACTTATATTTTAGAGTCATATATATTTACTTATATTTTAGAGACATATATATTTACTTATATTTTAGAGTCATATATATTCACTTATATTTTAGAGTCATATATATTTACTTATATTTTAGAGTCATATATATTGACTTATATTTTAGAGTCATATATATTTACTTATATTTTAGAGTCATATATATTTACTCATATTTTAGAGATATATATATTTACTTATATTTTAGAGGCATATATATTGACTCATATTTTAGAGATATATATATTTACTTATATTTTAGAGTCATATATATTCACTTATATTTTAGAGACATATATATTTACTTATATTTTAGAGGCATATATATTTACTTATATTTTAGAGTCATAGATATTTACTTATATTTTAGAGACATATATATTTACTTATATTTTAGAGACATATATATTTACTTATATTTTAGAGTCATATATATTTACTTATATTTTAGAGTCATATATATTTACTTATATTTTAGAGTCATATATATTTACTTATATTTTAGAGTTATATATATTTACTCATATTTTAGAGGCATATATATTTACTTATATTTTAGAGTCATATATATTTACTTATATTTTAGAAGCATATATATTTACTTATATTTTAGAGTCATATATATTTACTTATATTTTAGAGATATATATATTTACTTATATTTTAGAGGCATATATATTGACTCATATTTTAGAGTCATATATATTTACTCATATTTTAGAGATATATATATTTACTTATATTTTAGAGGCATATATATTGACTCATATTTTAGAGATATATATATTTACTTATATTTTAGAGTCATATATATTCACTTATATTTTAGAGACATATATATTTACTTATATTTTAGAGGCATATATATTTACTCATATTTTAGAGACATATATATTTACTTATATTTTAGAGTCATATATATTTACTTATATTTTAGAGTCATATATATTTACTTATATTTTAGAGTCATATATATTTACTTATATTTTAGAGTCATATATATTTACTCATATTTTAGAGTCATATATATTTACTTATATTTTAGAGTCATATATATTTACTTATATTTTAGAAGCATATATATTTACTTATATTTTAGAGTCATATATATTTACTTATATTTTAGAGTCATATATATTTAATTATATTTTAGAAGCATATATATTTACTTATATTTTAGAGACATATATATTTACTTATATTTTAGAGTCATATATATTCACTTATATTTTAGAGTCATATATATTTACTCATATTTTAGAGATATATATATTTACTTATATTTTAGAGGCATATATATTGACTCATATTTTAGAGATATATATATTTACTTATATTTTAGAGTCATATATATTCACTTATATTTTAGAGACATATATATTTACTTATATTTTAGAGGCATATATATTTACTTATATTTTAGAGACATATATATTTACTTATATTTTAGAGTCATATATATTTACTTATATTTTAGAGTCATATATATTTACTTATATTTTAGAGTCATATATATTTACTTATATTTTAGAGTCATATATATTTACTTATATTTTAGAGTCATATATATTTACTTATATTTTAGAGTCATATATATTTACTTATATTTTAGAGTCATATATATTTACTTATATTTTAGAGGCATATATATTTACTCATATTTTAGAGTCATATATATTTACTTATATTTTAGAGTCATATATATTTACTTATATTTTAGAAGCATATATATTTACTTATATTTTAGAGTCATATATATTTACTTATATTTTAGAAGCATATATATTTACTTATATTTTAGAGTCATATATATTTACTTATATTTTAGAGTCATATATATTTACTTATATTTTAGAGACATATATATTTACTTATATTTTAGAGTCATATATATTTAATTATATTTTAGAAGCATATATATTTAATTATATTTTAGAGGCATATATACTTACTTATATTTTAGAGGCATATATATTTAATTATATTTTAGAGGCATATATATTTACTTATATTTTAGAGTCATATATATTTAATTATATTTTAGAGGCATATATATTTAATTATATTTTAGAGGCATATATATTTGCTTATATTTAAGAAGCATATATAGTTACTTATATTTTAGATGTATATATATTCACTTATATTTTAGAGGCATACATATTTAATTATATTTTAGAGGCATATATATTTACCTATATTTTAGATGTATATATATTTACTTATATTTTAGAGTCATATATATTTACTTATATTTTAGAAGCATATATATTTAATAATATTTTAGAGGCATATATATTTACTTATATTTTAGAAGCATATATATTTATTATATTTTAGAGGCATATATATTTCATTATATTTTAAAAGCATATATAGTTACTTATATTTTAGATGTATATATATTTACTTATATTTTAGAGGCATATATATTTACTTATATTTTAGAGTCATATATATTTAATTATATTTTAGAAGCATATATATTTAATTATATTTTAGAGGCATATATACTTACTTATATTTTAGAGGCATATATATTTAATTATATTTTAGAGGCATATATATTTACTTATATTTTAGAGTCATATATATTTAATTATATTTTAGAGTCATATATATTTAATTATATTTTAGAGGCATATATATTTAATTATATTTTAGAAGCATATATATTTACTTATATTTTAGCGTCATATATATTTAATTATATTTTAAAGTCATATATATTTACTTATATTTTAGAAGCATATATATTTACTTATATTTTAGAAGCATATATATTTACTTATATTTTAGAGGCATATATATTTACTCATATTTTAGAGGGATATATATTTAATTATATTTTAGAAGCATATATATTTACTTATATTTTAGAAGCAAATATATTTACTTATATTTTAGCGTCATATATATTTAATTATATTTTAGAGGCATATATATTTACTTATATTTAAGAGGAATATATATTTACTTATATTTTAGAGCCATATATATTTACTTATATTTTAGAGGCATATATATTTAATTATATTTTAGAAGCATATATATTTACTTATATTTTAGAAGCATATATATTTACTTATATTTTAGAGGCATATATATTTAATCATATTTAAGAGTCATATATATTTACTTATATTGTAGAGGGATATATATTTAATTATATTTTAGAGGCATATATATTTACTTATATTTTAGAAGCATATATATTTACTTATATTTTAGAGTCATATATATTTACTCATATTTTAGAAGCATATATATTTACTTATATTTTAGAGTCATATATATTTAATTTAATTTTAGAAGCATATATATTTACTTATATTTTGGAGTAATATATATTTACTCATATTTTAGAAGCATATATATTTACTTATATTTTAGAGTCATATATATTTAATTATATTTTAGAGTCATATATATTTACTTATATTTTAGAGTCATATATATTTACTTATATTTTAGAGGCATATATATTTACTCATATTTTAGAGTCATATATATTTACTTATATTTTAGAGTCATATATATTTACTTATATTTTAGAGTCATATATATTTACTTATATTTTAGAGTCATATATATTTACTTATATTGTAGAGGCATATATATTTACTTATATTTTAGAGTCATATATATTTACTTATATTTTAGAGACATATATATTTACTTATATTTTAGAGTCATATATATTTACTTATATTTTAGAGTCATATATATTTACTCATATTTTAGAGATATATATATTTACTTATATTTTAGAGTCATATATATTCACTTATATTTTAGAGTCATATATATTTACTTATATTTTAGAGTCATATATATTTACTTATATTTTAGAGTCATATATATTTACTCATATTTTAGAGATATATATATTTACTTATATTTTAGAGTCATATATATTTACTTATATTTTAGAGTCATATATATTTACTTATATTTTAGAGTCATATATATTTACTTATATTTTAGAGTCATATATATTTACTTATATTTTAGAGTCATATATATTTACTTATATTTTAGAGTCATATATATTTACTTATATTTTAGAGTCATATATATTTACTTATATTTTAGAGACATATATATTTACTTATATTTTAGAGTCATATATATTCACTTATATTTTAGAGTCATATATATTTACTTATATTTTAGAGTCATATATATTTACTTATATTTTAGAAGCATATATATTTACTCATATTTTAGAGTCATATATATTTACTTATATTTTAGAGTCATATATATTTACTTATATTTTAGAGTCATATATATTTACTTATATTTTAGAGTCATATATATTTACTCATATTTAAGAGATATATATATTTACTTATATTTTAGAGTCATATATATTTACTTATATTTTAGAGTCATATATATTTACTTATATTTTAGAGTCATATATATTTACTTATATTTTAGAGTCATATATATTTACTTATATTTTAGAGTCATATATATTTACTTATATTTTAGAGGCATATATATTTACTTATATTTTAGAGGCATATATATTTACTTATATTTTAGAGTCATATATATTTACTCATATTTTAGAGATATATATATTTACTTATATTTTAGAGGCATATATATTGACTCATATTTTAGAGATATATATATTTACTTATATTTTAGAGTCATATATATTCACTTATATTTTAGAGACATATATATTTACTTATATTTTAGAGGCATATATATTTACTTATATTTTAGAGTCATATATATTTACTTATATTTTAGAGTCATATATATTTACTTATATTTTAGAGTCATATATATTTACTTATATTTTAGAGTCATATATATTTACTTATATTTTAGAGTCATATATATTTACTTATATTTTAGAGTCATATATATTTACTTATATTGTAGAGGCATATATATTTACTTATATTTTAGAGTCATATATATTTACTTATATTTTAGAGACATATATATTTACTTATATTTTAGAGTCATATATATTTACTTATATTTTAGAGTCATATATATTTACTCATATTTTAGAGATATATATATTTACTTATATTTTAGAGTCATATATATTCACTTATATTTTAGAGTCATATATATTTACTTATATTTTAGAGTCATATATATTTACTTATATTATAGAGTCATATATATTTACTCATATTTTAGAGATATATATATTTACTTATATTTTAGAGTCATATATATTTACTTATATTTTAGAGTCATATATATTTACTTATATTTTAGAGTCATATATATTTACTTATATTTTAGAGTCATATATATTTACTTATATTTTAGAGTCATATATATTTACTTATATTTTAGAGTCATATATATTTACTTATATTTTAGAGTCATATATATTTACTTATATTTTAGAGACATATATATTTACTTATATTTTAGAGTCATATATATTCACTTATATTTTAGAGTCATATATATTTACTTATATTTTAGAGTCATATATATTGACTTATATTTTAGAGTCATATATATTTACTTATATTTTAGAGTCATATATATTTACTCATATTTTAGAGATATATATATTTACTTATATTTTAGAGGCATATATATTGACTCATATTTTAGAGATATATATATTTACTTATATTTTAGAGTCATATATATTCACTTATATTTTAGAGACATATATATTTACTTATATTTTAGAGGCATATATATTTACTTATATTTTAGAGTCATAGATATTTACTTATATTTTAGAGACATATATATTTACTTATATTTTAGAGACATATATATTTACTTATATTTTAGAGTCATATATATTTACTTATATTTTAGAGTCATATATATTTACTTATATTTTAGAGTCATATATATTTACTTATATTTTAGAGTTATATATATTTACTCATATTTTAGAGGCATATATATTTACTTATATTTTAGAGTCATATATATTTACTTATATTTTAGAAGCATATATATTTACTTATATTTTAGAGTCATATATATTTACTTATATTTTAGAGATATATATATTTACTTATATTTTAGAGGCATATATATTGACTCATATTTTAGAGTCATATATATTTACTCATATTTTAGAGATATATATATTTACTTATATTTTAGAGGCATATATATTGACTCATATTTTAGAGATATATATATTTACTTATATTTTAGAGTCATATATATTCACTTATATTTTAGAGACATATATATTTACTTATATTTTAGAGGCATATATATTTACTCATATTTTAGAGACATATATATTTACTTATATTTTAGAGTCATATATATTTACTTATATTTTAGAGTCATATATATTTACTTATATTTTAGAGTCATATATATTTACTTATATTTTAGAGTCATATATATTTACTCATATTTTAGAGTCATATATATTTACTTATATTTTAGAGTCATATATATTTACTTATATTTTAGAAGCATATATATTTACTTATATTTTAGAGTCATATATATTTACTTATATTCTAGAGTCATATATATTTAATTATATTTTAGAAGCATATATATTTACTTATATTTTAGAGACATATATATTTACTTATATTTTAGAGTCATATATATTCACTTATATTTTAGAGTCATATATATTTACTCATATTTTAGAGATATATATATTTACTTATATTTTAGAGGCATATATATTGACTCATATTTTAGAGATATATATATTTACTTATATTTTAGAGTCATATATATTCACTTATATTTTAGAGACATATATATTTACTTATATTTTAGAGGCATATATATTTACTTATATTTTAGAGACATATATATTTACTTATATTTTAGAGTCATATATATTTACTTATATTTTAGAGTCATATATATTTACTTATATTTTAGAGTCATATATATTTACTTATATTTTAGAGTCATATATATTTACTTATATTTTAGAGTCATATATATTTACTTATATTTTAGAGTCATATATATTTACTTATATTTTAGAGTCATATATATTTACTTATATTTTAGAGGCATATATATTTACTCATATTTTAGAGTCATATATATTTACTTATATTTTAGAGTCATATATATTTACTTATATTTTAGAAGCATATATATTTACTTATATTTTAGAGTCATATATATTTACTTATATTTTAGAAGCATATATATTTACTTATATTTTAGAGTCATATATATTTACTTATATTTTAGAGTCATATATATTTACTTATATTTTAGAGACATATATATTTACTTATATTTTAGAGTCATATATATTTACTCATATTTTAGAGACATATATATTTACTTATATTTTAGAGTCATATATATTTACTTATATTTTAGAGTCATATATATTTACTCATATTTTAGAGACATATATATTTACTTATATTTTAGAGTCATATATATTTACTTATATTTTAGAGTCATATATATTTACTTATATTTTAGAGACATATATATTTACTTATATTTTAGAGTCATATATATTCACTTATATTTTAGAGTCATATATATTTACATATATTTTAGAGTCATATATATTTACATATATTTTAGAGTCATATATATTTACTTATATTTTAGAGTCATATATATTTACTTATATTTTAGAGATATATATATTTACTTATATTTTAGAGGCATATATATTGACTCATATTTTACAGACATATATATTAACTTATATTTTAGAGACATATATATTTACTTATATTTTAGAGACATATATATTTACTTATATTTTAGAGACATATATATTTACTTATATTTTTGCGTCATATATATTTAATTATATTTTAGAGACATATACATATACTTATATTTTAGAGACATATATATTTACTCATATTTTAGAGACATATATATTTACTCATATTTTAGAGACATATACATATACTTATATTTTAGAGACATATATATTTACTTATATTTTAGAAGCATATATATTTACTTATATTTTAGAGTCATATATATTTACTTATATTTTAGAGTCCTGTATATTTACTCATATTTTAGAGACATATATATTTACTTATATTTTATAAACATATATCTTCACTTATATTTTAGAAGCATATATATTTACTTATATTTTTGCGTCATATATATTTACTTATATTTTAGAGGCATATATATTTAATTATATTTTAGAAGCATATATATTCACTCATATTTTAGAGTCCTATATATTTACTTATATTTTAGAGTCATATATATTTGCTTATAGTTTAGAAGCATATATATTCACTCATATTTTAGAGTCCTATATATTTACTTATATTTTAGAGGCATATATATGTACTTATATTTTAGAGGCATATATATTTACTCATACTTTAGAGACATATATATTTACTTATATTTTAGAGGCATATATATTTAATTATATTTTAGAGGCATATATATTTACTCATATTTTAGAGTCATATATATTTACTTATATTTTAGAGTCATATATATTTACTCATATTTTAGAGGCATATATATTTACTTATATTTTAGAGTCATATATATTTACTTATATTTTAGAGTCATATATATTTACTTATATTTTAGAGACATATATATTTACTTATATTTTAGAGTCATATATATTCACTTATATTTTAGAGTCATATATATTTACTCATATTTTAGAGATATATATATTTACTTATATTTTAGAGGCATATATATTGACTCATATTTTAGAGATATATATATTTACTTATATTTTAGAGTCATATATATTCACTTATATTTTAGAGACATATATATTTACTTATATTTTAGAGGCATATATATTTACTTATATTTTAGAGACATATATATTTACTTATATTTTAGAGTCATATATATTTACTTATATTTTAGAGTCATATATATTTACTTATATTTTAGAGTCATATATATTTACTTATATTTTAGAGTCATATATATTTACTCATATTTTAGAGTCATATATATTTACTTATATTTTAGAGGCATATATATTTACTTATATTTTAGAAGCATATATATTTACTTATATTTTAGAGTCATATATATTTACTTATATTTTAGAGTCATATATATTTACTTATATTTTAGAGTCATATATATTTACTTATATTTTAGAGACATATATATTTAATTATATTTTAGAGATATATATATTTACTTATATTTTAGAGGCATATATATTGACTCATATTTTACAGACATATATATTTACTTATATTTTAGAGACATATATATTTACTTATATTTTAGAGGCATATATATTTACTTATATTTTTGCGTCATATATATTAAATTATATTTTAGAGACATATACATATACTTATATTTTAGAGACATATATATTTACTCATATTTTAGAGACATATATATTTACTCATATTTTAGAGACATATACATATACTTATATTTTAGAGACATATATATTTACTCATATTTTAGAGACATATATATTTACTCCTATTTTAGAGACATATACATATACTTATATTTTAGAGACATATATATTGACTCATATTTTAGAAGCATATATATTTACTTATATTTTAGAGTCATATATATTTACTTATATTTTAGAGTCCTGTATATTTACTCATATTTTAGAGACATATATATTTACTTATATTTTAGAGACATATATCTTTACTTATATTTTAGAAGCATATATATTTACTTATATTTTTGCGTCATATATATTTACTTATATTTTAGAGGCATATATATTTACTTATATTTTAGAAGCATATATATTCACTCATATTTTAGAGTCCTATATATTTACTTATATTTTAGAGTCATATATATTTGCTTTTATTTTAGAAGCATATATATTCACTCATATTTTAGAGTCCTATATATTTACTTATATTTTAGAGACATATATATTTACTCATATTTTAGAAGCATATATATTTACTCATATTTTAGAGTCATATATATTTACTTATATTTTAGAGTCATATATATTTGCTTATATTTTAGAAGCATATATATTCACTCATATTTTAGAGTCCTATATATTTACTTATATTTTAGAGGCATATATATGTACTTATATTTTAGAGGCATATATATTTACTCATACTTTAGAGACATATATATTTAATTATATTTTAGAGGCATATATATTTAATTATATTTTAGAGACATATATATTTACTCATATTTTAGAGTCATATATATTTACTTATATTTTAGAGGAATATATATTTACTTATATTTTAGAGGCATATATATTTACTTATAGTTTAGAGTCATATATATTTACTTAAATTTTAGAGTCATATATATTTAATTATATTGTAGAGTCATATATATTTAATTATATTTTAGAGTCATATATATTTACTTATATTTTAGAGTCATATATATTTAATTATATTTTAGAAGCAAGTATATTTAATTATATTTTAGAGGCATATATATTTACTTATATTTTAGAGTCATATATATTTACTTATATTTTAGAGTCATATATATTTACTTATATTTTGGAGTCATATATATTTAATTATATTTTAGAGGCCTATATATTTACTTTTATTTTAGAGTCATATATATTTAATTATATTTTTGAGGCATATATATTTACTTATATTTTAGAGTCATATATATTTAATTATATTTTAGAGGCATATATATTTAATTATATTTTAGAGTCATATATATTTAATTGTATTTTAGAAGCATATATATTTACTCATATTTTAGAGTCATATATATTTACTCATACTTTAGAGGCATATATATTTAATTATATTTTAGAGGTATATATATTTACTTATATTTTAGAGTCATATATATTTACTTATATTTTAGAGGCATATATATTTACTTATATTTTAAAGTCATATATATTTAATTATATTTTAGAGACATATACATATACTTATATTTTAGAAGCATATATATTTACTTATATTTTTGCGTCATATATATTTACTTATATTTTAGAGTCATATATATTTAATTATATTTTAGAGTCATATATATTTACTTATATTGTAGAGGCATATATATTTGATTATATTTTAGAGTTATATATATTTACTCATATTTTAGAGTTATATATATTTACATATATTTTAGAGTCATATATATTTACTTATATTTTAGAAGCATATATATTTACTTATATTTTAGAGGCATATATATTTACTTACATTTTAGAGTCATATATATTTACTTATATTTTAGAGACATATATGTTTACTTATATTTTAGAGACATATATATTTACTTATATTTTAGAAGCATATATATTTACTTATATTTTTGCGTCATATATATTTACTTATATTTTAGAGTCATATATATTTACTTATATTTTAGAAGCATATATATTTAATTATATTTTAGAGGCATATATATTTACTTATATTTTAGAAGCATATATATTTACTCATATTTTAGAGTCCTATATATTTACTAATATTTTAGAGGCATATATATTTACTCATACTTTAGAGACATATATTTAATTATATTTTAGAGGCATATACATTCACTTATATTTTAGAGGCATATATATTTACTCATATTTTAGAGGCATATATATTTAATTATATTTTAGAAGCATATATATTTACTCATATTTTAGAGGCATATATATTTACTTATATTTTAGAGGCATATACATTCACTTATATTTTAGAGGCATATATATTTACTTATATTTTAGAGGCATATATATTTAATTATATTTTAGAGTCATATATATGTAATTATATTTTAGAGGCATATATATTTACATATATTTTATAATCATATATATAATTATATTTTAGAGTCATATATATTTAATTATATTTTGGAGGCATGTATATTTACTTATATTTTAGAGGCATATATATTTACTTATATTTTAAAAGCATATATGTTTACTTATATTTTAGAGTCATATATATTTACTTATATTTTAGAGGCATATACATTTAATTATATTTTAGAAGCATATATATTTACTTATATTTTAGAGGCATATATATTTACTCATATTTTTTAGGCATATATATTTGCTTATATTTTAGAAGCATATATATTTACTCATATTTTAGAAGCATATATATTTACTTGTATTTTAGAGTCATATATATTTACGCATATTTTAGAGGCATATATATTTACTTATATTTTAGAGACATATATATTTACTTATATTTTAGAAGCATATATATTTACGCATATTTTAGAAGCATATATATTTACGCATATTTTAGAGACATATATATTTACTTATATTTTAGAGTCATATATATTTACTTATATTTTAGAGTCATATATATTTACGCATATTTTAGAGACATATATATTTACTTATATTTTAGAAGCATATATATTTACGCATATTTTAGAAGCATATATATTTACTTATATTGTAGAGTCACATATATTTACGCATATTTTAGAGGCATATATATTTACTTATATTTTAGAGTCATATATATTTACTTATATTTTAGAGTCATATATATTTACGCATATTTTAGAGACATATATATTTACTTATATTTTAGAAGCATATATATTTACATATATTTTAGAGGCATATATATTTACTTATATTTTGGAGACATATATATTTACATATATTTTAGAGTCATATATATTTACTTATATTTTAGAGGCATATATATTTAATTATATTTTAGAGTCATATATATTTACTTATATTTTAGATGCATATATATTTACTTATATTTTAGAAGCATATATATTTAATCATATTTTAGAGTCCTATATATTTACTTATATTTTAGAGTCCTATATATTTACTTATATTTTAGAGGCATATATATTTACTTATATTTTAGAGGCATATATATTTACTTATATTTTAGAAGCATATATATTTACTTATAAATAAAATGTAGCTATCAACAGACACGCGTTTCGCCGTTACTATGGATTGTCTATGTGACTGACTATGGCGAGATTCGAAACCTTTTTTTTTTCAAATTTCACACCAAGGTAATTTATTTGTCTAGCAGTGTTTTTTATATGTTCTGTACAGAAATGCATCCGATAAGTGTCGAAAATCGAACAAATCCGATCCTTAAAATAATCTTTTTTCTTGTAGATCAAAAGGAATATTTTACTTTCTACCGGCCAAGAAAGATAAAATAATCTCAGCAAATCATTTCTTCTTAAAAAACAAAAAACAAAAAACAAAAAAAAACAGAATTGTTGTCATCTATAGATGTTGCTTAGTGGTAGAATATTCGACTTCCTATCTGGGTGTATTTCACCATTTTATTGTAATTTTTTCTTATTAATGAGTTTAATTGACGATAAAAGAAGAGGAACCATTTAAAATCGCCGCAAATTATTTTTTCGTTTGCATATGTTAAAACTAAACATTAATCAGAAGCGACTTTTCCAGAGCATTCATTATCAAGAATAAATATAAACTGACGTGATATTGTAAACAAACACAGACTGAATTTGATGAACGATAATATCATTATTATTTTTTATTATTTTGTATTTATTTATTTTTATTTATTTATTTATTTATGCGAATTATACCACCGGGCAAATTATTCCTCGTAATATGTAATATTCAATAGAAGATTGATTCTATAATAATACATACACAATCTTCATAAATTAAAATATCATATTTAAGCGTATTGTATTGTATTGGCCATTTTCAATACATGCTTTTTTTTTATAATGAATTCAAGATTTTTATAAAAAGCTTTTTCAGTAATTTTCTCTCATTTCATCTCCGTCTATTAACATTTATTTACTGATGCGTTTTGTGCCACAAATATCTCTTGGTGCAATATTTTTGCCATGTTAGGTATGCCCACAAAGATTTGAACTATTATAAACATTGGTGATAAGAAAAAAACAACCAGGGGCTTTATAAAATATGGTGAATCTCTTTCAAGTCTTCGTTGACAGCTTCTGTTGTGACATAAGAAGACCATTACACTATGTCGATCCTGACTGGATTAACCTTTTACAGAGAAAAGCTTCTCTGGCTGGATTTATACTGTTATTTTGAGGGAGGTAACAACTAGATTTTTCTATTAGAAGAATGACTATGCACTCTAGAAATTATGCACCCAGTAATCACCTTAATTTGACGGATTGGCAAATAAAAAAAACATTCAATCGAAATAAATGATATAATTCTCATTAACGTTAGTTTCAACAGAAATGACTTTTATATCTTTTAAATCATTTACGGATGATTCCTTTTAGTAAACTGAGCAAGCGTCAAAATGTCTCGAAAACTGATCTGTTTGGCAAAAATTGTATCATGATTAGTTGCGCCTGTTGCCTTTTTTCCGCTTCGTAAATATGCGTTTTTTAAAAAAAGTTTAAATAATGGTTTTTGGCGATTTATCTTCATAAATATGCAATAAAAATCATTTCCATCAGTTTACTTTGTGAAAAGGAATAAATGGATTAACTTTCAATGTTAACATTTCTGTTTTATTTATTGAGGCGGTATTTTGAAGGAAAATTATCAAGAAATATGTTTTAAAAATGGGAAAGAAACAATATATAAATAATATTTTTAAAAACAAATTCGGAACATTTATAAAATTATTATTATATTTTAGCTCTAGTAATATATCCACTAAAGAGTTCTTAATAACGCAACTTTTGTGTTAATTTAAATATGTGTGAATTTGATCCCAGATAACTTGATCCCAGATAAATTGATCCCAAATAATTTGATCACAGATAACTTGATTCCAGATAATTTGATCCCAGATAATTTGATCCCAGATAATTTGATCTCCATAACTGAGATTCGCCGAGCAAAGACGGATAACTCAGATATTGCAAAGAGGCGTAAGTTTTTAAACCTAACTGTTTGGGACATTGAAACGTTTCTTTAAATAACGTTGATACTTCTTGTGTTGCATATTAGGGGTCCAGCGTCGATGACAATTAAATTAGTTTGATTGAATTTTGACAAAGACCACACTGAGTGCATGATAACGCATCTGTAAAACCAAACCATCCCAAATGTTGAATGAAAAACGGATAATGTAAACTTGAGGCAGGAGACAAACATTGTAGATAAACAGACTTAAACGATGACGAATGACGTCACATTTCCCGAAGAGAAACAAACGTTTCAGACCAGTCTCTCCGTTGGAAACAGTACGAACGAACCATCGCAAATAATGTAGAAAACTGATAATCTCGGCGAATGTTATCGATGTCTATTCGTCTGCGTCACTGATTTCAGTAAGTTAGAAAGTAAAATAAAGAAATAAATAATTAGTTAAGATAACATTAGTTTCTCTCTCTGAAGTCAATTCTAAATAAAACCTTGAAGAAAACTTAGCGGGCGTTTCCTTGTATCCTCTTTCTTCATGAAAAGAAGCAACCGCTAGACTAAGCAGCCACGATAAAAAGAAGCGGGAAACGCGTAAAAGACCAGCACGTATAAATGCACATACATAATACAGTAATGTACGTCGATGTTTCTGCCCGTCTGACTCACTCATTTCAGTAAGCTAGAAAGTACAGTTTCGTGGATTCGCAGCTAAAAACTTGCAATTGCATGATGGTTGTTCATTTTATATTTATTTTTTAGACAAATCTCGCGGGCAAGATTTTGTTGGATACTTCTTTTTGCGCCAATCTCAAAGTAGGCCAAATATCAGTTTCTGTAAAGTTTTCACCACGACCAAACGTGTCGAATTGTATTGGATTATATCCGATTATTTGAGAACGTTTTCCTCCTAATTCAGATGCAGAAAGGCGTTAAGGAGCCCAATGTCTCTGATGTTATTCTCTAAAATGGGATTTCACCTTTTGGAAACATATTTTGACTTTATTGTACTGTTAACTGTATTGCGATGATCAAATGGTGATTCTTCAAGTTTTGATCGTCCTCAGTCTAGAATAATTGTTGATTCTCCCTACATAAGGGAACATAGATTATTATTTCGCCCTCGTTACTCGGTGATGCTCCAATAACCCTGCTGGTTCTCGTTAGACCGCCGAAGTTAAGCAATGTTAAGCCTGGTCAGTACCAGATGGGTGACCGATTTGGGAATTCCAGGCTCTGTATGTAGGCGAACGTCGACACCTCCCAGCAAGAGTTGCAAAATCATACATCGTCATCTCCCCTAACGGGATATACATGCGACTGGGGACCGCTTATGAATTTTATACTCCCATGGAACTTCCTCCTTTGGAGGAAGCTGGTTAAACCCTCATAGGATTAGTGCTGTTTCTATTGCTTTCTCACCCTGCCAAGGATTCAATTGAACATTTCAGCTTCCATTAAAAGAGATTGATATCAACAGCCCCCATTTCACCAACGTTGAAGTGAACTAAAAAAAAGCCACCAAACAGATTTGAAGGATCGAAGCTAAACGGGCAAAAATTTTTGCAAACACAAATCCAAAAAGTTACAACTTCAAGAAAAGGGTTTACTTTCCGAGTTTTCGAGCCTTCATAATCCTTTTCAATTGAGGGTGCCGAATTCCCACAAAAATAAAGAAGTAAACAATCAGCTACGATAACATTAGTCTCTCTCTCTCTCTCTCTCTCTCTCTCTCTCTCTCTCTCTCTCTCTCTCTCTTGAGTTTAGTCTCTCTCTCTCAGCAAGCGTCTCCTTGTGTCTTTCTTCATAAAAAGAGTTTTATTCGTATTAATTAAACAGACGAGACGATTGACGGTCACTTATGAAAAGAAGCGGTATGTGCGTAAAAGGGAGCACGTTTAAACACTCGCGTGTGTGTAAAAACGTTTTGATTTGAAGGATCTAGATGCGGCAAATATATATCATAGCAAAGGCTTGACTGAATACCTATCTATGATCTCCCCTACAAAACTTTCACAAAAACGCTTGACTAGCTACAACCACTATATACGATTCCCTCCACTCTCTATCTGTGCCTAAATATAAACTCAAATTCCATGAACAAAACTTCTTTTCCAGAAATACCCACCTGTGGAACGGTGTTTTCCTGGTCTGCTTCCCGTTTGAATACAATACAGTAGCCTTCAAATCCAATGTAAACAAGTTTTTGTTGAGCCGTCCCCATAAATAATCAAATTATACCCAATTTATAGCATTAACGATTACTACACTACTACCTTGCATTTATTAACCTTTATTCTCAAGTGGCCTTCGGTCTTGATAAGTGCTGATCCCCAAGTAAAAAACAAAGTCTGTGTTGTCGCCTGGAACCCAAAGAAACCCATCCGTAAGAAAGGGATAAAGGAACGCTAAAACAAAACACTGCAGAATTACAAGAAGAATTATTCATGATAGTTTAGTGATATTTCCATTCGATCTACAACAAATCATACAAATATTCTAATGTAGAAACGGATTAGAAAGTGTTACTGATAGAAATGGCAGCTAAGTGAAATCGTCTCGTCTGATGAGAAGTTATTCACAGTAAAATTGGCTCAAAACCAACGCAATTATCGGGTTATTGGTAAGAAAGTCTTTGATGTTTACCCGGAATAAAAGAGATTTTGTCACGCGATGATACCGACTTCAATGATGAGTTGGGCAGCGATTTTACCTTTGTGCGAGTCTTATAGCAATATTTGACACGGGTGTATAAAGACAAGATAACAGGGTTAAAAATTAGAAATTTTATGATTACTTTTTTGGGCTGCGACAGCGATAGCCCGGTAAACAAATGTTGAAAATGCAAAGAAATGTAGTATTTCTTACCTCTGAATCGCTAGAGAAGGCAACTGAGCTTTTACATAGCATATTCCATATCTATTAGGGATCGGATATGTTGTTGTTTTCTGTGTATACTTTGAAAAACAAATAAAATCATCAAATAGATGTTTAAAGCCAAAACAGATTGAGTAAATTTGTAGAAAGAATTGCTTCCCTTTTGAACTTTTGGATAATTACTTTCTCTGTCCTCCATGGAGGAAAGGGCGTAGTGTTGGTATATATATATATATATATATATATATATATATATATATATATATATATATATATATATATATATATATATATATATATATATATATGCTTTGAAAAGCAAATAAAATCCACAAATAGTTTTTTCATGGCCAATTGTATTTTGTTGATGCGTCTGTTTATTTTAATGACCTTCGTAAAATCTGACTAGAGATGAACAGTTAGTAGAAAGAACAGTTAGAAATAAGGAGAACGGTTATTGGGAACTCAAGAATATTTTATGGTAGTGTTATGATGTAAGGTTGTTCAAAAAATACGTAAGCAGATTAATTCCGGGACAACACCAGGAGAACTATTCTTTAAATAACGTTATTTTGAACAGAAATTACTATTATATATTTTTTAATCATTTAGGGATGATTTCTTTTAGCAAACTGCGCACAGCGTCAAAATGTCTCGAAAACTGATCTGTTTGGCAAAAATGGTATGATGATTTGTTGCGCCTGTTGCTTTTTTTCCCGTCTCGTAAATATGCGGTTTTTAAAAAAGCTTTTCATAACGTTTATCAAAGCAACTATTGAGAAGAAAGCGACCACGACGGGAGGAAGATGGAAGCCTTATCTGTTATATCAGCACCGAAAGCTGATCAGTTAATCCTGAAACAAATGAAATGGATGAAGCGTAAGGATGAAAAACACACCAGGAAGAAGCGGGATCACGAACAATCTCTGGCAATGGTGAATTTTTTTCAAACAAAAGTGAAAAATTATTGCTAAACTTCCAGTTAATGATATAATTGTGTCCTATGCTCGTTCCGACTTTCTCGACGATTACTCTCAAGCTCTTTTGCAAAAAAAAAAATGGAGGCATGTCGTCCCCTCGCTAGATATGAACGCAAACGATTATGCAGAAAGAAGGACACTTTGCATTATATTGTTTTTAAAATATAATTATCCACTGACACGTGTTTCTTCGTCTATGACTCATCGGAGTGGCTGAATCTAGCGAGATTTGAAATCGGGATTCCATATATATATATATATATATATATATATATATATATATATATTATAATATAAAGCTGAACGCCTGTGTGTGTGTGTGTGTGTGTGTGTGTGTGTGTGTGTGTGTGTGTGTCTGGTCACGAATAGGCTCATATATGGTTGACTGTTTTAAAAAACTGATTACATATAATGATAGATGTATCGAGGATCAGGAATGGGTATGTTTGATATGGCAGGACGGTGGTTTATAAAAATTGTGGGGTCTGCGTTCGCGCCTGGTCCCCAAAGTATGGAAATAAAAAATGGAAAAAAAAACGTTTACAAGGGTTTTTGATATAGATGTACATAAGAATACTTTGATAAGTATGTTTTAACTTAAATAGGGATGGTATAACAAAATTGTGGGGTCTGCTTTCGCGCCTGGCCTCCATAGAATGGAAATAGGCACAAACTTTAATAAAGATTTTTCACATCTATCTGCGTAAGTATACTTACTGATAATTATGTTTCAGTTTGAAGAAGTATGGTATAATAAAATTGTGGCGTGCTCGTTCACACCTGACCGCATAGGATGGAAATATGTCACAAAGTTTAACAAGGTTTTTTAATATAAATCCACAAAATATTATGATAAGTGTTTCAGTGTGAACAGGTATGGTATAATAAATTATGGGGTTTATGTATTTTATTTTTACTTTCATCATATTTTGCTTTGGTTTTGATACCCCCAAATTCGAAGCTATCTCTTAACAACCCTTCCTTTTCATAACCTATCATACTTTCATAAATCAGAGTCCATTTTCTGTAGACTGTTTTTGAACTCAGTTAACGACGGGTACTTTTGCTAGTATATATATAAGAGAAAGAAAATTAAAACGGTAAGTTGAACTTTACAATCAAAATTTATAATTTACAAAGTCCTTATTCCATGGAGTTTCAAAGAATGCTATTCTTGCTATTCTTCTCATTAGAGGACAGAAAAAAATCAGCAAATTATATTTGTAGTGATGCTAGAATTTACTAGTTATGGCATTAAGTGAAAAACAAATCAAAACGATGTTGTATATGAAAAAGGATATAAAAACAAACACATAATATTTTAGCTTGTATGAAAATTCTTTGAAGGTAATCCGAAAAGCGAAAATAGTTCTTTAGAAAGAATGTAGCACGAAATTAAATCCAGTTTAATTATGCATATAGTCTGGTTGGAAAGTTTTCAGAGCAGCCGAAATAATGGAAAGTGTTTTTTTTTTTCGGACAGTACAGTAGCCCAAAGAGAAATTGATCTCCAGTCAAATGGGATCAAAAAATAAAAAGAAGAGAAAAACAGCAATTCATCTTTCATCGTCGACATAATTAGAAAAGGCGATTTCCAAATAAACTAGTCTTTCTCTCTATATAAGTAAATTTTTACTAATAAAACCTTAAAGAACTCAGCAAAGTGTCCTTATATTTTTCATGCACCAGTATTTTATTCGTAAAAGTTTAAAAGACAAGGCAATCGACAACCACTAGACGACTCGGCTACACATGAAATCGCGACAATGTAGAAAAATAAAAAGATCCCTTCTAAACACCCGCGTCGTATGTATAAAGAGACTTCATTGTGTTTATTGATCGCTCACGGCTGAAAACGTAACACTATTAGGCAGTTTCAACAAGAGTCTCCAATCTAATAAGTTCCGCACTGTCAACCAAACTCAAACTCCTGGCCAATCGCTGCAATATTGCATCCTTATACTTGTTTTATAAATATTTCAACAGAATGTGCTCCGATGAACTCGCGACAAATGACCAAGCCGACAAACAGCAAAATCTTCACTGTAAAGCTCTCCTTTTTTCGAGCTGCAAAAATTGCCTCCATGTTCCCTACTTCCCTTATAGTGCATTTTATATTTCGCTAACTCATATCAGACCGAATTGTGCACCGACATGAGCATTCACGACAGTTTCCCCAACCTTATTACTTCCGTCCTGAATTATGGCAAATTAGAAACGAGTTTTCTTTTGTTTTTTTTTGTGATACCATCACTAGAAGATTGTCTTACTGGGCCAACTGTTTGTTTTTTAACAGAGCCCTTCTTCCATATATATATATATATATATATATATATATATATAGTGCCTTCAATATAGCTAAGGAACTCCGCTTGCATGGTAAATCTAAAAAATATCGGAGGTAGGCTAACGGGTGCTACACCTTACCCAAGAGTGACATTGCACTGTGCAAGGCAGGTGCGTTCATCCCGCCGAGGTATTATACATGTCCATGTACCTGATGCTAAAAATATGCAGAAATTTCGATATAATATGAACGGACATATCAGACGTGCGTAATGACAGTTATTCATAGTGTTATTTCTAGTTTTCTTTTTTTTTCTGACTAGAACTTACTTTTTAACCAACACTCTTCGATGCGGATTTCGAAAAGTTTTAATAAACATTTTTCTTGAATATAACGATAACACACATAAACTTCGTACATTAAAACTTTTATTAGTTAAAGAAAACAAAAAAATACTAACAAAATAAATTTTAATAACAGTGATAATCTTCTTAAGTGCCTTTCAAACTAGTATAGAACACGCTAATATAGTGAATAACGTGGGGGGAAAATAACTTATATAAATGCCGTTTACTGTTAACCTAATGATGGATCTGAGAGTACTCGAGTAAACAGTGACTATGACACTTATATCAGCCATGTTATTTTCCAGAAACAAGAAACTAATAATATTAACAAGAGAGGGTGTGGTTGATGCAAAAAATAGTGTTGCATTTTTGACGTTCAACTTCAAAACATCATAACTCCTTTCATAATAAACTTTATTAATCGAAATGAAAACAATTAGAGTCAACACATTTTTGCCAACGGGAAACAAGTTTATTGCTCCGATTAGCATATAAATCTGGAGTTCTGGAAACAATGAAGTCATTGAAGCTCGATTGAGCATTATCGCTGCTTTTGGAGCAATTTTCAATTTGACAACGCAGGAAGTTGTTGAGATACTTGAAAAAGTGATAATCGGTGGGCGAGAGGTCCGATGAATATGGCGGATGAGGAAGAGTCTCTGAACCCAATTTTTTCAGCTTCTGCAGGGTCAGTTGAGCAAAATGCAGGCGAACGTTGTCATTGAGAAGAATTGGTCCTTTCAAAATGATCAATCTTGGGCACATACGTTGGAGCTTCTGGTGCATTTCGTCAATTTGTCGGTAGTACTTCTCCGCCGTAATCGTTTCGCCCGGATTCAAGAAGCTGTGATGGATGAGACCAGCAGCAGACCAGCAAACAGTCACCATAACCTTTTTTTTGTGTGAAATTTCGACTTCGGGAAGTGTTGTTGGGCTTCTCCAGCATCCAACCACTGTGCCGAACGCCGCCGGTTGTCGTGGAGGATCCACTTCTCATCACACGTCACAATCCGCTCGGAAAATGGGTCGTTTTTGTTGCGCAGAAAGCACCTCAAAACGACGGTTTTTATTATTATTGTTCAATTCATGCGGCACCCATTTATCCAACTTTTTTGACTTCCCTATTTGCTTTAAATGGCGAACGACTGTTGAGTGGTCGACCTCGAGTTCAACAGCAACTCGTGTGGTTTCGCGAGGATCGGCTTCAATTAAGGCTGTCAAATGTTCGGCCGGTCTTCATCTCCGAGGCTTTCGTTGCCATTGCGAAATTTTTTGAACCACAAATGTGCTACTCGTTCGTTAGTGGTTGCTGGGCCAAACGCATCATTGATATCACGAGCTGTCTCGGCAGCTTTTCGGTCTAGTTTAAACTGGAACAAAAAATCGTGCGAATTTGAATTTTGTCCATGCTGTCGACAAACCTTCAAAAAAATGAATGAATAGATTTAAAACGGTAACGAATAACTCGATTCGATAGAGCGAAAAACGCGCTTGAAAATGCTTTATAATACGGCTATATATATCAATGAATTAATTCAGAAATCATATATAAAAGAAACATTTGTGAGAAAATTATATTATTTTTGCACCAACCTAATATATCAACAGACATAAAAGGAATAATGCTGCCTGAACACGTATATCTCTGTCTATCTACTATTATACAGAAAGAACTCTGTATGTGTGTGTGTGTGTTTGTGTGTGTGAGAGAGAGAGAGAGAGAGAGTTGGTTCTATATGGACTCGGAAACGGTTGGGCTGATTGTTTGGAAATTTCACACGAAGGTACTTGATGTGTTTGAGGGTGTTCTTACATAGACTTTGTATCCGAATGCGTCTGATAAATATAATAATCGAAAAATTCCGATTAAAGTAGGAAGTTCGATTTAGACTAAAGTTAACACTTTTATACAACCTAACATCACAAGTGCATTTGATAAATTTTATCACCACATAATCAAAAGGGCCCAACTGTAATTCTTTTATAAGCCAGGGACGCGTTCGAAATTAATGTTTCTTTTTAGGGCACAATTGGACCACGATACTTGACTTTTGCCAATTTGGACTTTTTTCGGTGAAGCCATTATTTATTTACAAATGATTTTATAAAATCAACAACAGATTCTCTACTGTGTAATGTAGACGACAATGTATTATGGACTGAATGTGGGGAGGCATATGAAGCTTCCTCCCGGTACATTGCGAGGAGCCCCGAACTAAGCAAGGCAATTAATCGATTTGATTAAAAAATGGTTGATTTCCCTGTTTTCGATGACAATAAAAATACGGAAAGGCGGAACATTTGCTGATCCTAATTCAATCTCGGATAACGTCGGGTCTCCCTGATATGTGTGTGTGTGTGTGTGTGTGTGTGTGTGTGTGTGTGTGTGTGTGTGTGTGTGTGTGTGTGTGCGTGCGTGTGTGTGTGTGCGTGTGCGTGTGTGTGTGTGTGTGTGTGTGTGTATTCAAGAGTGATAGCTAAGGCTATGACAACAGAACATTATCATCATTGTCTTCACTTTCGAGTATATATCCGACATAGTTAAACATAGTTAATAAACTAAGAACCACATCACTCGATATAAAAGCATATAAGATATCAACGGATACACACTTGAGAGTCAAAACAACGAAAAGAATATGCTGTTGTGATACCCCTAGTGATAACTAATTACCGAGGTTATTAAGAGTGCTCAATTATATATATATATATATATATATATATATATATATATATATATATATATATATATATATATATTGTGATGTTCGGTTTATATTGGCACGCTATAGATTAGAAGATTAAGTTAAATCAATTAAAATAATAAATAAGTTAAATCAATTAAAATAATAAATAAGTTAAATTAATTAAAATAATAAATAAGTTAAATTAATTAAAATAATAAATAAGTTAAATTAATTAAAATAATAAACAAATTATAAATTAATCTAATTAAATGACTGACTCATTTAAAAATGAAGTATAATTTAATAAATCAATTTTAAATTAAGTGAAATAACTTCTACTGATGATGATTCTAAAAAATGCGCAATATTTTGTTAAGAATTCCGTCTAATAATTTTCGTGTATAGTAACCTTAGCAACAGACAGCTTCAGTTTGACCCCAAGGAATTTTGAATGCGTGATGCTTTTTTCGTATCGTTTTTCTTTGTGTATTGTTTAAATAGTCGCCACTTGCATGATTAATTGCAATGAATATTGACCTCATCTAAGCGAGATACTCTGTAGCTTTGAATTTAGTTGCTTCTCAATGCAGCAAGATATTGCGCAAGCCCGGCAGAGAGCACTGTTGTGAAAAAGAAAACAATATATATATATATATATATATATATATATATATATATATAGAGAGAGAGAGAGAGAGAGAGAGAGAGAGAGAGAATAGATACTAAACTATATGTTATACCTCTTTACGTATACCTTTTATCCTAATTGATCCATCAGTGATAACTGTTGAGTTACTCGCACGATTCGAATATACCTACTTGCGAGAATAATATCACCAAACTATACATTATACATTACAATTTGGTGATATTATTCTCGTAAGTAGGTATACATAAATGAGAATTAATAAATTTAGTAATTATTAAATAGTATGTTTTGTCAGAAGAGCCACAAATTAATTAAATGGTTAGTACGAAGAGTGGGATTCAAGGACTTTGTTTGATTAAAATCCAAAATGGCGTAGTGGTAAAATATAAAGGTAACTGCAGCTTCTCTTCAACATTTTCGGATCCTCACCATGTCGTATCACATTTTAATTCCTTTTGATGGATTGATTGTTGCTATTTCTTCTGATGAGTTAAGGGCATAATAGATTCACTAATTGATATAATTATTAATTGATTGATTTTGCGCTACGAAACAGACACTGTCAAGAACCGTACAAATCAACTGATGTAAAGGAATAAAATATAAAATTGTCAACATCATGTATTTTGGAATATAAATTTTTGTCATTTATTCTATATATTGCTCTGTATTCACATTGAGCTTCTTATATAAGGATTGATATATCCTAAGAAAAATATATTTCTACAGAAATATATATATATTAATATATATATATATATATTAATATATATATATATTCATATATATATATATATATTGATATTGATATTTATATTTATATAGTAATGATAACCAAATAAAAAGGCTAAATATATAATCAAGACAGATAATAGTATTACATAAATTTACGACTGCAATTATATTTTGCATGAATTTATTGCTCGACAGGATAATCAAATAATATTGATATATTAATATTTCTTATTTGAGTATCCTATCGAACAATAAATTCATGTAAAATATAATTTACTGTTTTAAATTTATGTTCTCATATATGTGTGTCTGAGAGAGAGAGGGAGAGAGAGAGAAATAGAGAAATAGAGAAAGAGAGAGAGAGAGAAGGTCGGAAGGAGTCACTCATTTGGGGAAGAAAGACAAAGCTTACCAGTCGAGTATCCGTCTTAAAACAATCAGTCCGGCAAAAACTAGACAATTTTGGTAGCCTTTTATCTTTAGGGTTGAAGTATTGGTCCTGGTTAGTCTAAAGAGGTCTTTATACTCCCAGGCATTTCATTCCCTCTTTGGGGCGAGATTATTGTTAACTGAAGTGCACATGCAATGTTTAATAGACCAGATTGCTCTTTTTTAGAAATGCTGGCTTGATTCTCTCCGCCTGTAAACCTTTTGTCACATCCTCCCGCGATGGGAAGGAAGTAAATATTATCAGTCCGACAGAGACTTGGATCATCTAACAATGGTGGCATTTCGCTATCAGGCTCTGGTAGTTTTTCGGTTCAGCGCTGTGACGGTGGCTAATTGGTTACGAGGGGTGTGAATAAATTATGCCCCTGACCCACTTCCACTTGTCTGATCTAGCTGATATTTTGCATGTGCAATGATTTATATCTCTACGGGTTACGTGGCAAATTACAGCTATGAACTAATTGTGCTTTCTGTTTTACCGGTGTTTGAACTGAGTCAGGTGTGAAATGGAGCCTATTGAATGTCGAGCAGTGATCCGGTTTTTGTATTTGAAAGGACGCACACCACAGGAGACTTTGGATGAAATGAAAGAAACTTATGGTGATAATGCCCCATCATATAACCTTGTAAAACGCTGGCATCGTGAATTCAAACATGGCCGGAAGTCTGTGGAAACAGCTCCCAGACCTGGTCGCCTACCCCCTTCTGCCATTGATGAGACATCTGTCCGTCAAGTTGAGGCTGCCATTTTGGAAGATCGGCGCATTAGTATTCGCTAAATAGCCCAAGATGTCAAGATTAGTATAGGGTCTATGGAAACAATAATTCATGGCCATTTGCATATGCATAAGATGTCTGCAAGATGGATTCCCAGGTTTCTCACACCATTCCAGAAGTGAGAACACGTCGAATGCTCGAGGATGAATTTGATGTTCCAAGAAGATGAGTCAAAGTTTTTCAAAAACACTGATTACACAGGATGAAAGGAGGACAAACCTGGGGCGTTCTACAAAAACGGTCTCCAGAGCTGCATCAAACGATGGGAGAAATGCATAACTCTGGGTGGTTACTATGTATAGAAAGACTAATAACTGTGCCAAGATTCGTTGCTCTACTACTATGGGAAGTGGGTCAGGGGCATTACTTATTGCACGCCCCCCGTAAAAGCCACGAATGGCAACCCATATGTGCAAAGTTTAAATAACAATTTCATTTAGGACGTTACGATACTTCATCCGGTCCTTTCTGTAAGTATCCGATGTCTTTCTAGAAGGAATTTCAAATAGAAAGATATCGAGGAAACGAATGCCAACAATAGAATCGTCTGATTCATACGAAATAAAAAAAATACATAAGCTCTAGGGGGTTCACCTTCACTGGCGTTGATTTCTTTCTTCAGACTGTTAAAAATACATGACACATACGGTTAAAAATATATGATACATACTGTTAAAAATACATGACACATACTGTGAAAAATACATGACACATGCTGCTAAAAATACATGACACATACTGTTAAAAATACATGACACTTACTGTTTAAAATACATTACACATGCTGTTAAAAATACATGACACATGATGTTAAAAATATATGACAAATACTGTTAAAAATACATGGCACATACTGTTAAAAATACATGACACATACTGTAAAAAATATATGACACATACTGTTAAAAATACATGACACATACTGTTGAAATTCCTGACACATACTGTTAAAAATACATGACACATACTGTTAAAAATACATGACACATACTGTAAAAAATACAGGACACATACTGTTAAAAATACATGACACATACTGTTAAAAATACATGACACTTACTGTTAAAAATACATGACACATACTGTTAAAAATACATGACACATACTGTTAAAAATACATGACACATACTGTTAAAAATACATGACACTTACTGTTAAAAATACATGACACATACTGTTAAAAATACATGACACATACTGTTAAAAATACATGACACATACTGTTAAAAATACATGACATATACTGTTAAAAATACATGACACATACTGTTAAAAATACATGACACATACTGTAAAAAATACATGACACATACTGTTAAAAATACATGACACATACTGTTAAAAATACATGACACTTACTGTTAAAAATACATGACACATACTGTTAAAAATACATGACACATACTGTTAAAAATACATGACACATACTGTTAAAAATACATGACACATACTGTAAAAAATACATGACACATACTGTTAAAAATACATGACACATACTGTTAAAAATACATGACACATGCTGTTAAAAATACATGACACATACTGTTAAAAATACATGACACATACTGTTAAAAATACATGACACATACTGTTAAAAATACATGACACATACTGTTAAAAATACATGACACATACTGTTTAAAATACATGACACATACTGTAAAAAATACATGACACATACTGTTAAAAATACATGACACATACTGTTAAAAATACATGACACTTACTGTTAAAAATACATGACACATACTGTTAAAAATACATGACACATACTGTTAAAAATACATGACACATACTGTTAAAAATACATGACACATACTGTAAAAAATACATGACACATACTGTTAAAAATACATGACACATACTGTTAAAAATACATGACACATACTGTTAAAAATACATGACACATACTGTTAAAAATACATGACACATACTGTAAAAAATACATGACACATACTGTTAAAAATACATGACACATACTGTTAAAAATACATGACACATGCTGTTAAAAATACATGACACATACTGTTAAAAATACATGACACATACTGTTAAAAATACATGACACATACTGTTAAAAATACATGACACATACTGTTAAAAATACATGACACATGCTGTTAAAAATACATGACACATACTGTTAAAAATACATGACACATGCTGTTAAAAATACATGACACATACTGTTAAAAATACATGACACATACTGTTAAAAATACATGACACATACTGTTAAAAATACATGAAACATACTGTTAAAAATACATGACACATACTGTTAAAAATACATGACACATACTGTAAAAAATACATGACACATACTGTTAAAAATACATGACACATACTGTTAAAAATACATGACACTTACTGTTAAAAATACATGACACATACTGTTAAAAATACATGACACATACTGTTAAAAATACATGACACATACTGTTAAAAATACATGACACATACTGTTAAAAATACATGACACATACTGTTAAAAATACATGACACATGCTGTTAAAAATACATGACACATACTGTTAAAAATACATGACACATACTGTTAAAAATACATGACACATACTGTTAAAAATACATGACACATACTGTTAAAAATACATGACACATACTGTTAAAAATACATGACACATACTGTAAAAAATACATGACACATACTGTTAAAAATACATGACACATACTGTAAAAAATACATGACACTTACTGTTAAAAATACATGACACATACTGTTAAAAATACATGACACATACTGTTAAAAATACATGACACATACTGTTAAAAATACATGACACATACTGTAAAAAATACATGACACATACTGTTAAAAATACATGACACATACTGTTAAACATACATGACACATACTGTTAAAAATACATGACACATACTGTGAAAAATACATGACACATACTGTAAAAAATACATGACACATACTGTTAAAAATACATGACACATACTGTTAAAAATACATGACACATACTGTAAAAAATACATGACACATACTGTAAAAAATACATGACACTTACTGTTTAAAATACATTACACATGCTGTTAAAAATACATGACCCATGATGTTAACAATACATGACACATACTGTTAAAAATATATGACACATACTGTAACAGTTTATAACACATACTGTTAAAAGTACATGACACATACTGTAAAAAATACATGAAACATACTGTTAAAAATACATGACACATACTATTAAAAACACATTAAACATGCTGCTAAAAATACATGACACATACTGTTAAAAATATATGCCACATACAGTTTAAAATACATGACACATACTGTTAAAAATATATGACACATACTGTTAACAATACATGACACATGCTGTTAAAAATACATGACACATACTGTTAAAAATATATGACACATACAGTTAAAAATACATGACACATACTGTTAAACATATATGACACATACTGTTAAAAATACATGACACATGCTGCTAAACATACAGGACACATACTGTTAAAAATATATGACACATACTGTAAAAAATATATGACACATGCTGATAAAAATACATGACACATACTGTTTAAAATATATGACACATGCTGCTAAAAATACATGACACATGCTGTTAAAAATACAGGACACATGCTGCTAAAAATAAATGACACATACTGTTAAAAATATATGACACATACTGTTTAAAATACATGACGCGTGCTGCTAAAAATACATGCCACGTACTGTTAAAAATATATGAACCCTACTGTTAAAAATACATGACACATACTGTTAAAAATATATGACACATACTTTTTAAAATACATGACACGTGCTGCTAAAAATACATGCCACATACTGTTAAAAATATATGAACCCTACTGTATAAAATACATGACACATGCTGTTAAAAATACATGACATATACTGTTAAAAATACATGACACATGCAGCTAAAAATACGTGACACATGCTGGTAAAAATATATGACACATGCTGTTAAAAAAACATGACACATGCTGTTAAAAATACATGACACATGCTGTTAAAAAAACAGGACACATGCTGTTAAAAATACATGACACATGCTGCTAAAAATACATGGCACGTACTGTTAAAAATACATGACACATACTGTTTAAAATACATGACACGTGCTGCTAAAAATACATGCCACATACTGTTAAAAATATATGAACCCTACTTTTAAAAATACATGACACATGCTTTTAAAAATACATGACACATGCTGTTACAAATATATGACACATATTGTGAAAAAACATGACACATGCTGTTAAAAATACATTACACCTACTTTAAAAATACATAACACATGCTGTTAAAAATACATGACATGCTGTTAAAAATATATGACACATGCTGTAAAAAATATATGACACATACAGTTACACATACATGACACATACTGTTAAAAATATATGACACATACTCTAAAAATACATGACACCTACTGATAAAAATATATGACATATACTGTTAAAAATATATGACACCCGCTGTTAAAAATACATGACACATGCTATTTAAAATGCGTGACACATGCTGCTAAAATACATTTATCATTCAGTTAGAAATCCATGACACATACTGTTAAAATATATGACACATACTGTTAAAAATACATGACACATACTGTTAAAAATACATGACACATACTGTTTAAAATATATAACACATACTGTTAAAAATATATGACATATACTGTTAAAAATATATGACACATGCTGTAAAAAATACATGACACATACTGTAAAAAATACATGAAACATGCTGGTAAAAATATATGACACATGCTGCGAAAAATAAATGACACATGCTGTTAAAAATACATGACACATGCTGCTCAAACTTTATAACACATGCTGTTAAAAATATATCACACATACAGTTAAAAATACATGACACATACTGTTATAAATATATGACACATGCTGTTAAAAATACATGACACATACTGTTAAAAATAAATGACATATACTGTTTAAAATATATGACACATACTGTAAAAAATGCATGACACATGCTGCTAAACATACATGACACATGCTGTTAAAGCTACATTACACATGCTGCAAAAAATAGATGACACATGCTGTTAAAAATACATGACACATGCTGCTAAAAATACATTACACATACAGGTAAAAATACATGAGACATACTGTTCAAAATATATGACACATGCTGCTAAAAATACATGACACATACGGTTAAAAATACATGACACATACTGTTAAAATATATTACACATACTGTTAAAATACATGACACATGCTGTTAAAAATACATGACACATACTGTTAAATATATATGACACATACTGTTAAAAATATATGAAAAATGCTGTTAAAAATACATGACACATACTTAAAAATTACATGACACATACTGTTTAAAATACATGACACATGCTATTTAAAATACATGACACATGCTGTTAAAAATATATGACATATATTATTAAAAAACATGATACATGCTGTTAAAAATACATGACACCGACTGTTAAAAGTACATGACACATGCTGTTAAAAATATATGAACCATGCTCCTAAAAATACATGACACATGCTGTTAAAAATACATGACACATGCTGTCCAAAATACATGACACATACAGTAAAACATATGTGAAACATCCTGCTAAAAATACATTACACATGCTGCTAAACATACATGACACATACTGTTAAAAATACATGACACATGCTGTTAAAAATATATTAGACAAAGAATTAAAAATACATGACACATACTGTTAAAATATATGACACATACTGTTAGAAATATATCACACATACTGTTAAAAATATATGGCATATACTGTTAAACATATATGACACATACTGTTAAAAATACATGACACATACTATTAAAAATATATGGCACATACTGTTAAAAATATATGACACATGCTGTTAACAATACATGACACATACTGTTAGAAATACATGATACATACTGTTAAAAACATATGGCACATACTGTTATAAATACATGACACATGCTGTTAAACATACATGACACATGCTGGTAAAACAACATTACACATGCTGCTAAAATTACATGACACATGCTGCTCAAAATACATTACAGATAGAGTTTAAAATACATGACACATACTGTTTAAGATATATGACACATACTGTTAAAGATATATGACACATACTGTTAAAAATATATGACACATGCTGTTAAAAATACATGACACATACTGTTAAAAATACATGACACCTGTTGTTAAAAATACATGACACATACTTTTAAAAATACATGACACATACTGTTAAAAATACATGACACATACTGTTAAAAATATATGAAACATACTGTTTAAAATACATGACACATACTGTTAAAAGTGCATGACACATGCTGGTAAAAATACATGACACATACTGTTAAAAATATATGACACATGCTGTTAAAAATACATGACACATACGGTTAAAAATACATGACACATGCTGTTAAAACTACATTAGACATGCTGCTAAAAATACATTACACATGCTGTGAAAAATACATGACACATACTGTTAAAAATATATGACATATACTGTTAAAAATACATGACAGATACTATTAAACATACATGCCACATGCTGCTAAAAATACATGACACATACTTTTTAAAATATATGACACATATTGTTAAAAATACATGGCACATGCTGTTAAAAATATATGACACGTATTGTTAAAAATACATGACACATGCTGTTAAAAATACACGACACATACTGTTAAAAATACATGGCACATACTGCTTAAACCACATGACACGTAATGTTAAAAATACATGACACATGCTGTTAAAAATACATGAAACATACTGTTAAAAATACATGACACATACTGTTAAATATATATAACACATACTGTTTAAAGTACATGACACATGCTGTTAAAAATACATGACACATGCTGTTAAAACTACATTAGACATGCTGCTAAAAATACATTACACATGCTGTGAAACATACATGACACATGCTGCTAAAATACATTACTCATAAAGTTAAAAATACATGACACATACTGTTATAAATATATGACACATGCTGTTAAAAATACATGACACATACTGTTAAAAATACATGACACATAATGTTAAAAATATATGACACATACTTTTAAAAATACATGACACATGCTGTTAAAAATACATGACACATGCTGTTAAAAATACATGACACATGCTGTTAAAAATACATGACACATACTGTTAAAAATACATGGCACATGCTGTTTAAAATACATGACACGTGCTGCTTAAAATACATGACACATACTGTTAAAAATACATGACACATACTGTTAAAAATACATGACACATGCTGTTAAAAATACATGACACATGCTGTTAAAAATACATGACACATACTGTTAAAAATTACATGACACATACTGTTAAAAATATATGACACATACTGTTAAAAGTACATGACACATGGTGTTAAAAATACATGACACATTCTGTTAAAAATACATGACACATGCTGTTAAATATATATGACACATGCTGTTAAAAACACATGGCACAGGCTGCTAAAAATACATGACACATACTGTTAAAAATATATTACACATACAGTTTAAAATACATTACACATGCTGTTAAAAATATATGACACATACTGTTAAAAATACATGACACATACTGTTAAAAATATATGACACGTATTGTTAAAAATGTATGACACGTATTGTTAAAAATACATGGCACATGCTGCTAAAAATACATGACACATACTATTAAAAATATGTGACATATACTGTTAAAAATACATGACAGATACTATTAAACATACATGACACATGCTGCTAGAAATACATGACACATGCTGTTTAAAATATAAGACACATATTGTTAAAAATACATGGCACATGCTGTAAAAAATACATGACACATATTGTTAAAAATACATGGCACATGCTGCTTCAAATATATGACACATACTGTTAAAAATACATGACACATACTGTTAAAAATACATGACACATGCTGTTAAAAATACATGACACATACTGTTAAAAATACATGACACATACTGTTAAAAATACATGACACATACTGTTAAAAATACATGACACATGCTGTTAAAAATATATGACACATACTGTTAAAAATACATGACACATGCTGTTTTAAATGTATGACACATATTGTTTAAAATACATGGCACATGCTGTTAAAAATACATGACACATACTGTTAAAAATACATGACACATACTATTAAAAACACATTAAACATGCTGCTAAAAATACATGACACATGCTGCTAAAAATACATGACACATGCTGTTTAAAATATATGACACATGTTGTTAAATATACATTGCACATGCTGTTTAAAATATATGACACATGCTGTGAAAATATATGACACATATTGTTAAAAATATATGACACATGCTGCTAAAAATATATGACACATACTGTTAAAAATACATGGCACATACTGTTAAAAATACATGACACATACTGTTAAAAATACATGACATGCTGCTAAAAAGGCTAAATGGGTGAATGTCACTAATTATTGAGTTTACACACTAGAAATCGATAGTCGACTAGCGATCGGATCCTTCCTCACTAATCAGCAATCATTCATTGCCACCGACAATAAAGATACACCATTTTATATGTATAGGTCAGTGTTTGTCGTCATTGGTTGAGACGTATTTATTAATTTGCTGTTCTGATACCTCGTTATTACAACTCCTTATTCCAGTAGGTTCTTTTCAAGAACTACAATCTTGTAGGACTCTCTTGTTGCTAACTCTTATTTTCTCTTACGTATAGAGTAGGGCAAATTGTGTCTACTCTAACAGTATTCTTAGCCGGTGTCGTGCAGGGCAGAAAGAATCGGGTATCACACAATCATTGTCAGGGTAGTAACTCGTCATTAAACGTAATCTGATCCCATGAGGACTGCATATGTTTCAGCTAGTTTCTCTGTCCATCATTTTCTGACCACGTTGTGTTAAAAGATATGAAAAAAAAACTTTGATACTGATGCAGCAGTAACTTGAGTTCGTAGCAATTCTGTTCTGCCTTGATTTGATAAAGTGTTGTGTTAATCTAAAGATAGGTCACTTGAACAAAACTGAAATCGAGATCGAGAATTAACTGGTGATAGGATCCGGGAAAACCATCCCCTAAATCTCGGTAACTATGCCTTTCTTTTTCACGAACCCGCACTCTCTTACCGCCACAAACAATAAATATATATGATTGTATCAGTGTTTGTCGTTATTCTTTTAAGCAAGATTTTTTACAATTATTGAGACTCGCTTGGAATATTCACAACCGTTGTTACTAGTTATGTCTTGTTAAAAATTGATGGTTTTCTCTGGAATCTGAATGACAGCACTGTTTTCCTAATTCATTATTATTATTACACAAAGTATGTTCTTGCATTAGCCGTTTACTATTGATTTCTTATTGATAACACTGTCTGCCCTGGAATCGGAGTAACAATATGTTTCTCAAGCATCCAATATTGGTATTTACTCACGAGTTTTTTACACACTTCAAAAGTATTTGCTTATTAGCGAGAACATATAATGTTCCCTGAAGTTTGGGTGACAACATGTCCCTCCAGATTTCCAGCACTCTCCACCTTTTTCATAAACGATTGCAAATCGCATTGTCTTCTCACCACAGACTTTCATTATTATTACGTTATCGCCATTAAACATCATGAGCTATCTTTGGAATTTGAGTGAAACTGACATTATCTTAGACTCCAGTATTCTCCGTGCCCTTCTGAGTATTACTATCCTTCCTCGTTCTTTCCATCACCTCGTCTGACGTCCGAGCTGATTTTGAAAAATACTTCAAATATTTGAAAAATGCTTCAAATATTTGAAAAATACTTTCAAATATTTGAAAAATACTTTCAAATATCTGGATGCACAAACATCTACCAATAATTCATTCTGTCGTTGTTGGATTCGATGTATACGCATTGGCTTTCCGTACGTACATAAAAAAAAGGGGGGCCGGCAACGGAGGTGATGTGTATAAGATTAACACTAAATGAATGTATGTGTTTATTGTCTGTTTAAGCTGTGGGGCAGCGACAGTTGCGTTGGTAGAACAGTGTCGGAAGAAACTGCATATATATATATATATATATATATATATATATATATATATATATATATATATATTGCTAAATCTTACTATCCATTTGTTTAGAGTTTACTTTTTGAAATTAAATATGTTTTTAACTCTTTTTCAAAATGTATTTTAACATGTTTTATTAACTACCTGTTCTTATATATATATATAGTAAAAAAGGAAAAAGTGCTCAATACTTTAGTAGAGCTAAATATATTTTTATTATTTCAACCTCAGGGTTTTTTTTTGTTTGTTTGTTTTTTGGGGGGTTTTTTTTGTTTTTTTTTTTTTGGTTAAATCATTACAGATTGTTTCAATCGACAGGACAATAATATTATCCTGCCGATATCTTCAGATGATTCAAGTCAAAATAAAAGAGTCTTACAAATTACAAATGAGCATCAAAAACCATCCAGCACTTCAAATCTTGGTTTCGAGCGGATGCAATTGGACGATGTCAAACCCAAAACATCGTTAAATTCATTACCCACACAGCAGCAGCCGTATAGTTTAATGGTGAGAAGCCTTGACTGCCATTTGGGCGGTCAGGTTTCGACTTTGGCTTGAAGTAGTTGCCTGTCTTGCCGGACTAATGAGCTGTGAATGAAACAGCGAAACAGTACTGTATGTGGATGACTATATATATATATATATATATATATATATATATATATATATATATATATATATATATATATATATATTACAGGGGACATTCTCAAATGTAACGCTTTCCTATTGTTATTCCTCCTGAATGAACTAGAGAGAATTGCAAATTACATTGTTATGATGATTGGACTTATGCATTCGTGACTTGAAGGCTTTATCTCTCAGTTGAGATATTGACTGTGTGAGACTCTAAGAAAGCAACTCTTATTATGGACATGTGTCAGAAATAGAGATGTGTCATTGAACTTTTAAAAAGCGTAAACACAGAAAAAAATGAATCAATCAACATTCACTGGCGCCTGTTGAACATTTACGAATCTGATGCAGTTGATGTCGAGGCAGTTAGGAGATGGGTTCGTCGAGTTCAGGGTGGCAACAAAGATGTGAGTCACAAAACATCAAAAGAGACTGGCAAAAGTGCATTAAGAATGGTGGTGACTATGTAGAAAATAAATTCTAGAGCATAAAAGGTCGCTCGTTTTAATGGTATAATCTCATCTTTGTGAACGTTTTAATGGTATAATCTCATCTTTGTGAACGTTTTAATGGTATAATCTCATCTTTGTGAACGTTTTAATGGTATAATCTCATCTTTGTGAACGTTTTAATGGTATAATCTCATCTTTGTGTTTAATTTTTTAGTTTAAAATAAAAATACGTTTACCCCTTCAGTATAAACTCAGGGATTGTCGTATACTGATTTGTGTCTGTCTTCTTGTGTTGATATGGTGTTCTCGCTGTTCAGGCTTTAACCGTAATGGCGACAACAGTCAACGACTTCCGGCGTCTTTGTCAATAGTTTTGAGTGCTAGATGTAAATATTTAATTAGCCTCATTCGTGAAATTTCCATTCGGCAGCGAAGTTCATCGACCTGAACATGCGATTAAAACATGCAAAGATATGGAAGACGTGTCTTAGCAGTTTAGCTGATTCAAACATTATAAAACTGTTAAAATCCATGAAAAACTCACTGTAAACTCCAAAATTCTGTCTGTGCATTTGCTTTAATAAACCAGCAGGTGTACCTGGCTACACTCGGGATTAATCCTAGCGTTATAAAAACTTTGCCTATTTGTGAACAAAACTTGAGAGAACTTGAAGTCCTACTAGATATTATTCTCACGTGTTTCTCTGTTCAGGCTCTTACATAAGGATACTTATCATCGGAAGTAAACCTTGGCCAAATATTTAAAAACATGGTGTACTGTCTCCTCAAGCCATCCATCACGTTCCTCGGGTTGCGAACAGGAAGATTCCCCTCAACTTATAGAAAGCATCTTCTAATACCAAATAAGAAGCCGCGGACAATGAGGACAATAACTAGTGAGTAAAAATAAATCTACATAGTGGCAGGCCGGCACTTCGGATTAGAAAGCCCCTCAACCCGTTTATACACCAGGCGGGAAGAAATAACTACTGGTATAAACCCTCTCTCCACTGAAAAAGGCTAACAAGGGTCAGCCATCAGGCCTAGAAAAAAAAGGGCCTGGCCCCATATCACCATTCATTCTACCAACTAAAACACACATGAGAGGTTTGAAAGCCCAACTATATTCAGTTGTAGAACAGCAGGTCCTATTGTTTTGCAATCTTTACCGAGAAGATAAACAAACTAACCTCCCAGATAACAAAACAATTATATTTCCTTGAAAATCTTTCAGATTTCGTGTGAATTATGAATTCATAGTTTTTGTATCTATTTTAATTGCTCATAATATACTCTAGTATATTTTATAGGGCCTCTAAATATGCTGTCATATCTGGGTGCGCCTGTGTGTGTAAGGTTTCAAAGCATGAAGCACTAGTGTCTAAAGAATGGTTACTGTTGAATAATAAATATGTATATGTAATACATGTGTGTATAAGGTTTTATTCTATCACCTGTTTTAGCAATAGCGTTTTTAACGCGAAATGTGAATTGTATTTTCTTATTTGTATCAGGTCCAGTAATAAAATCCATATAGACCTCACGTGTTATCAATTTCGTCCGTTCATTTGATTTCAAGACAATATTGCAATTATTATACATGAAAAAGTTCAAACCATCTGGGTTAAACAACATTTCCAGTACTTTAACAATATCACTTTTCAGAATATCAATAAAAACCGGTTGTCTTCCCCGGCAACAATGCTCATAATATAATGTTATACAAGCCAAGACTTCCACTATGCCTGACACAGTGACCTGCAAGCTCGATTCTGTGCTGTTGGATTGGATTCCTGGTGCACATTATTTGGTTTTGGCTTTTATTTCACATCCAGTGCCATTCTTTATGCATGCGCATGCGCAAACAAAGAAAAACATCTCGCGGCTTCACGGATAATTTATATTTATTGCCCATGTCGGTAAATCATAAAGCAGAATTGCTTCCGCATTAAGTTTGAATAATATCATGTCCATTCTGATTCTCGTGTCCAATTCCAAGAATACACAATCACTGCTTGCATTACAATACCATTGTTTATAAAACCAAAATGTGGTATATATATATATATATATATATATATATATATATATATATATATATATATATATATATATATATATTTTGTTTGTTTATAAATAAGCGGTTTGAGCACTATAAAAGTGATAGACGAATGTTTGTTAAATATTTGCGAGCACCGCTCCCGTGGGTCGATCGATGGAACTACTGACTATCAACGCGATGGTTCTAGGTTCAATCCTCGGCTTGGGAGAGGTGCTCGTCTAGCGGCACTGATGAGTTGTGATACAACAAAACAGGACTGTATGTCGATGACTACAAATATATATATATATATATATATACTAGCAAGGGCATCCGGCGTTACCCAGTCGTAAAATACGCTTAAGTATGATATTTTACTTTATGCAGATTTGGTATTTATTTATATAGAGTCAATTATTTCATACTATATCGTACCCGATGTCTAGTCATGACTTCAAAAGTAAAAGCTAAAATATCTGAGTACCATCATATAGAATCGAAACCGAACCCAAAACATAGTTTCATAGTTGAATCTATGTCTGCAAGTTATGCTTTATTTGTGCGCGTCTGTATGCGTGTGTGTATGTGTGTTTCCGTGTGTGTATGTGTGCGTGTGTGTGTACATATAACGAGAATAATTTTAAATAAATATTCACAGATATTTTATAGTTAGAGACACTAGTGTTTCGTGTAATAATCAGTAAATCACAATCACTGCCAATCGAGAGATTCGAATCGTGTCACACTTTTGACTCCGTGGACCTTGTGTCTCCAGATTACAAGAAATTTGCACATGAATTGAAGTAATTTAAGTACCTATAAATGCCAAGTCGTTGGGAGTGAACAGTAAACAGTGTAAGAGTATTGTTTGTTTTTTAACTTATTTCAGATGAATCAACAAGTTTATTTTCTTAAAGGGGTTTTATAGCAGTAATATTTTTAATAAATATTAACAATTATTTAATATCAATAGTAAACATATATGTATAAATATATATGTGTGTGTATATATATATATATATATATATATATATATATAAGTGTGTGTGTGGTGTTTACGTATATATGTGTGTGTATATATGCGTGTGTATATATATATATGTGTGTGTGTGTGTGTATATATATATGTGTGTGTGTATGTGTATATATATGTGTGTGTGTGTGTGTGTGTGTGTGTGTGTGTGTGTGTGTGTGTGTGTGTGTGTGTGTGTGTGTGTGTGTGTGTGTGTGTGTGTGTGTGTGTGTGTGTGTGTGTGTGTGTAATAAAATAGAAAATATTATTTCTGTCCGGAACAAACGTTATCATTTGCAAACACAGATTTCACATATCAATTCAACATAACTAGCCACCATTATCTCATGTAGGTTTTATGCATATTATCATTCGCTGTCAAATGTTATTATAAAATGTTATATTAATTCCTAGGAGATTCACATTCTAAAATAATTCATATTTACCGGTGGTACAACGATTTTCACTCACTAATTATTTTCTCCTCTCACTCTCCCAAACGTAACCAGTGACTTTTCTGCATTCATAGACATTTTTAACCACAACTCCGTCAGTATTTAGTTTCTAGTCAGGTACATTTACCATTAATCCTTTCGTCCACAATGCTTGAAACCTGATCCTTCCCTGGCCAAGTTACCGGCGCTTCTCATTGGCTATCCTACATACGTTCAACTGATTTCGCGATTAGCAGAAGAAGCGAATTCTGAACGTTTTACAAATAATTTCATGAATTATACCAAGTGCCGTCGCATACTTGCAATTACTCGGTTTCCAATTAAAGTCATTTACTACCTACCAAATTTAAACACACGACATATACGATAGCTGCAGCCAATCTCCAGTTCAAGTTAAAACGTCAAATTAGAACCAGTCGCTGTCCCGACTAAGAGTTCGTAATTTAAAACACAAAATCCCCTTTCCGTAGTGGATCGTTCATAGCTACGAGGTTCTGCATTTTTTTTCTCATTACTAACATTGCTCATTATATGTCATTGGTACATAAACAACCCCTCATCGGCAACTACTATCGCCAATGACATTTTTATTACTATGGGTTGTAGCAATAGTATTGCTAATACTACTATTACTTTTAGTTAACCTTGTTACTCTTCGACATAATATTCTCTTTTTTCACGTATTAACGGGGTTGGCGATTAGCTGAATTAAGACACTGCTTTGTATTTTCATTTCTAGTTTTTTTTTACCGTAAGGGCAGAAACTAATTTTTCGTCTCTTTATACTCACACTGAATGCTAAACAACGATTATGTATCAGTTCGCGTCATTCATGCGTAACCAACCACACCATATCCGGCTACTGATACCGCCAGTGATAGTATTAATACTATTTGTAGTTTTTGTATTGTTGCTAAAAAATACTTTTATCTACCGTTGTTCTTCAGAATATAAGGTACAAAAAATTACCTCTCCCTAACGGAGTATGAAAATAACTGAATTTCTTACAAAGTCAGGAACTAACTGGTTTGCTTGTAATTTCATTTATTACATTTTTACGGAAGCCCTTAAGGACAGAAAACTTACATTTTTCTCTTTACATTTCAGTAATAACATTGAACGTAACACAGATTATTCGCGTCATTCGTACATAATCAAACACACCATCATTTTCAATGATAACATTAGTACTTTTGCTCCTATTAATATATTTATTTACCGTTGTTTTCTTTAAATATTGTTCAAATACTTGATTTCTTAATATATTAAAGGACTATGACGAAAACACAATTTTGATCGTATATTTTCATTTAATATTTTTTGTTACTATTATGATTGGAAAATATTATGATTGAAAAATATTATGATTGAAAAATATTATGATTGGAAAATATTATGATTGAAAATATTATGATTGAAAAATATTATGATTGGAAAATATTATGATTGGAAAATATTATGATTGAAAATATTATGATTGAAAAATATTATGATTGAAAAATATTATGATTGAAAAATATTATGATTGAAAAATATTATGATTGGAAAATATTATGATTAAAAATATTATGATTGAAAAATATTATGATTGAAAATATTATGATTGAAAAATATTATGATTGGAAAATATTATGATTGAAAAATATTATGATTGAAAAATATTATGATTGGAAAATATTATGATTGAAAAATATTATGATTGAAAAATATTATGATTGAAAAATATTATGATTGAAAAATATTATAATTGAAAAATATTATGATTGAAAATATTATGATTGAAAAATATTATGATTGAAAATATTATGATTGAAAATATTATGATTGGAAAATATTATGATTGGAAAATATTATGATTGAAAATATTATGATTGAAAAATATTATGATTGGAAAATATTATGATTGAAAAATGTTATGATTGAAAATATTATGATTGAAAAATGTTATGATTGAAAATATTATGATTGGAAAATATTATGATTGGAAAATATTATGATTGAAAAATATTATGATTGAAAATATTATGATTGAAAAATATTATGATTGGAAAATATTATGATTGAAAAATATTATGATTGAAAAATATTATGATTGGAAAATATTTTGATTGAAAAATATTATGATTGAAAAATATTATGATTGAAAAATATTATGATTGGAAAATATTATGATTGAAAATATTATGATTGAAAAATATTATGATTGGAAAATATTATGATTGAAAAATATTATGATTGAAAAATATTATGATTGAAAATATTATGATTGAAAAATATTATGATTGGAAAATATTATGATTGGAAAATATTATGATTGAAAAATATTATGATTGAAAAATATTATGATTAAAAATATTATGATTGGAAAATATTATGATTGAAAAATATTATGATTGGAAAATATTATGATTGAAAATATTATGATTGAAAAATATTATGATTGGAAAATATTATGATTGGAAAATATTATGATTGAAAAATATTATGATTGGAAAATATTATGATTGGGAAATATTATGATTGAAAAATATTATGATTGAAAAATATTATGATTGAAAAATATTATGATTGAAAAATATTATGAATGAAAAATATTATGATTGAAAAATATTATGATTGGAAAATATTATGATTGAAATATATTATGATTGAAAAATATTATGATTGAAAAATATTATGATTGAAAAATATTATGATTGGAAAATATTATGATTGAAAAATATTATGATTGAAAAATATTATGATTGAAAAATATTATGATTGAAAAATATGATGATTGGAAAATATTATGATTGGAAAATATTATGATTGAAAAATATTATGATTGAAAAATATTATGATTGAAAAATATTATGATTGAAAAATATTATGATTGGAAAATATTACGATTGAAAAATATTATGATTGAAAAATATTATGATTGAAAAATATTATGATTGAAAAATATTATGATTGGAAAATATTATGATTGAAAAATATTATGATTGAAAAATATTATGATTGGAAAATATTATGATTGAAAAATATTATGATTGAAAAATATTATGATTGAAAAATATTATGATTGAAAAATATTATGATTGAAAAATATTATTATTGAAAAATATTATGATTGAAAAATATTATGATGGAAAAATATTATGATTGGAAAATATTATGATTGAAAAATATTATGATTGAAAAATATTATGATTGGAAAATTTTATGATTGAAAAATATTATGATTGGAAAATATTATGATTGGAAAAGACACGTTTTTTGAACAAATGGAAAAAGCTTTTACTTCAGAACTACATGACACATTCTTATGGGAGACGAGGGAAAAATTTAGTAGATATTAACCTTAAATCTACACCTGCTACTCATGCGTATCTTCATCCGTGTTCCCACTCAAAACGTGTGAGTGTAACTTCAAAGTAGATACTAGTTATATTTGATACTAACTCGATTGATCCTAACTACCCATGTGGGGGGCGTAGAAATACCTGGCTTTGAAACCAGACGCGGGGCTTACCCTTTCTGTGCTGATGGACTTGTAGATCTCGTCCGGTCATCCATCGAGGAGAAAGAACACTTAAATGTTAAACCTGTGCCACTGACCTCATACGTCTTGACATCAAACGGAGAAGGAAGGCCTCCTCAGCCCTAGTTGACAACCTTCCTAGAGTTGATGACTCGATCAATCACTGATTTGCAAACCTAAACTGTTTAAGGAGTAGATAGGCTCTGTCTATCGCCCGGCTTCTTTGCCTATTAGCCAAGAGCAGAGGTGCGATCACAGGGACTCTTGGGAGACGCCCAGTTCTTAGCCTTGTTTCCTGACTATGACAATGAATGTTGTCCCCCACATCCGCCTCATTCCCTTTCCCATAACCCTGGGAATTTTGGGGGTGCTTGTTTACCAAGTGTGCTGACATGATTGGACTGGGCCACTCTTGTCCGACAAGTTTGAGGGTACCTGTTTGACAGTTTGTCTGGCTGTTGTATTCCGACTGACAGTACAGGAGCCCAAACTCTCTGGTAGCGCTTTGAGCAACTGCTCTATCATCAATTGTATAATCTCGGGATGTTTGTAATGCCATGTCGCACATGGAAAGGGACCCTGAACTCAATTTTACAACATAGCGTTAGCTACTTATATTTTCTTTATCGCTCTCCCTTGACCCAGGACTGTACTCTAATCAATCATGTTTCTGACAGCATAGATGTAGCAATCTGCTTGACACCAGAGCTCAAATACATATATTTGGTGATTTTAATGCCAAAGACAGTAATTGGCTTGGCTTCTCTAACTACACAGACACAGTTGGTAGCATCATTCAGAACTTTACTACATCCAATTCCGTGACACAGGCAGTAACGTTCCCGGCCCGTTTCTCAATTCATCAGGAGCAGCAAGCCTCATTTCTGGACCTATTTCTGACAACAGTTCCTGAGGATAGTGTAACAAATGCCCATTGCCCACTCGGGAATGCTAATCATGCTGTGATAATGCTAGACATTAGTGTAAACTACTGATCACAAGTTGAAGAGATATTGCTCAAAACGACAAGATACTACAATAAGGCTGCCTGGGATGTCATTAGATATATCTAAGGCTTTTGAAAGGGTATGGCAAGATAAAAATCAGACTCTATGATATTACTTAACGAATACTTATAACTAAATCTTTCTTAAATAAGAGAAGAATCCAGGTCATCCTCGATTGCCGTACGTTAAAACAATATGATATTAATGCGGGTGTACCTCAATAGCCATCCTTAGACCTTCATTATTCCTGATATTCATAAATGACCTCCCTGATAAAATTGTCTTTGAGATGGGTATATTTACTGACGAAACCACACTCTATAACAGGCACGAGAGGAAAACGAATAAACACATATCCAAGGCAATGGCGGAAACCCTACACGAAGACCTTCAGTCTGTGGAGAACGGGAGCGAAAATAGATGGTAACGTTCAATACCGCCAAGGCTAAGCTCGTTTCATTTAATAATTACAATAAACGTTCTCAACCACCAATAGGTATAGCTAATGAAACATTACCTGAAAGTACTTCGTTCAAAATTCTCGGCTTAACGTTCACAGGGAACATAACTTGGAACAGATACGTTGAGGACATTTCCATAGCTGCTGCGAAGAAGGTGTGCTCTCTCTCCACTGCGCTAGAAAGTTACTTACACCTGAAAGTATCCTGTACCTTTACATGACCACCATTCGCCCATGTATGGAGTATCGCTGTCGCATTTGAGCTGGTGAATCTACTACTAGTTTCTCAATCCTGGACTGGGTTCAAAAGAGAATCGCTAACCTAATAGGTCCCGAACTGTCAGCTAAGTTTCAAACTCTGTCTCATCGACGAATGTTGCATTTTTCATCTTGTTTTACAAGTATTGTAATCGTAGCTATTGTACCTCCTCGACGTAAATACCATCGACAAACCCGACAAGCAGAAAAATCACACCCTTTATACAATATAGATCTCTAGAGCTGCTAGATTTTGGAATTCCTTTCCGGGTTCCTGCTTTCCCAACTGTACCGACATAAGTTCAACAGAAAAGGCATTAATCAATAGAAATTCTTCTCCATTCCCGGTCATTTCCAACCACTTCATACAAACAAAAAATTAACTCAGTCTATATTTTCCTCTTTCCTTGCAAAACCACCAGAACCAATGATTTCAGGATTGGTTAAAATGCGTCTTCGTAAACATTCTTTATTCATTACTTTCGTTTATTGGGGGGGAGATCATGCACGTATACAAACCTTTTTTAAGTTAACTAACGCGTTTTTTAGCATTCCTTATTCTTTACTATCATATTTTTATAAGTTAATTAACGTGATTCTAACATTGCGTTTTGTGGCCCTCTCGCCCAGGTCAGCAGATGACTTTTGACCCCGCTGAACTGGTCTGACCATTGATCGTCTATCTTTCTCCGAGATGACTTCACATAAATTCTCAGCGATCAGGCTTCGTGTCGATTCTGCTGAAAATCAATTAGCTTCGCATTCACGCCAGAAAAGGAAAACTGGCTCATGGAGTTCTAACTACGAAAAGTTAATTTCACAAAAATTACAAATTTTTACATATGTACATCGTTCAGTTTGATTACACCAAAAATATCAATGTTCTCCAAAATCTTATTCTTCGTTCTCCACAATGGCGGTGGTAGCGATGGCCGGGTAGGGGTGATATCTCTTGGTTAGGTTCTCTCTCCCCGGAGGTATGGCTTAATCTGCTTAAATCGGCCTGGGCATTTGCTTATTATTAAATTAATCCGCCCGACCAACCAGAATCCAACACGTCAAACGGAGAATTCCCAACTCTTTTGCGTGTGTGCATCTCAACAGGTCGTCTGTAGTCTGCGAATTTGGGACCAAAACTAAATTTCTCTCACACACCCCAAAATGTCAATCCTGTCACTCAGAAAACCAGGACGTCTGAGCAAAGCAGATGTTCCTCAGGCCAACGAGTACAGGATTTCATCCTATTTTATTCTGACTTGTCCTGTCATTTTTTAATCAATAAAATAGCTGTCTAAATTTACAAAGCACAACAAATTCCTCCCTTTTTATAGGTCACCTGCCGTTGTCCGAGATTCAGAACGTTTAACAGACAATCTCAGCATATTTCCCCGGCCTTACTCAGGGTTTTAGGGGATTTTAATCTCCCCAATGGGGGAGAAATATCGCTCCTCCAGACGGCCACGTCATATTTTATTGGTTAGACCTACAATTATTTTCTTACCGGCCACTTTATAAAACAAAACAGCTCAGTCTACAATAATGCGCTAATAATAATAATTGTTTTGGAATAAGTGTGGTTCTTTCAACGAAATCTGTTTTAGTTTTGTGACATATTTCCACTGGGCAACGCCGGTACAGAGCTTCTACTAGTCATATATATAGTAGACATAATGTATATAATACATATAATATATATGCAATATACGATATATATAATTTCTAGAGTACGTCCGTATTAGTTGAATACATATATTCATGATATATATAATACATATTATATACAGTTTGTGTATGTAGATGAGGTATAATATAGATAACATATATGTGTAAATAATAAATAATATATCTAATGTATAACATATGTATATGCATCTACGTGAGAATAATATTGATGAAATATTTACATAAAATCTTTATTCGGCATCTCGTTTTCCTAACGAATTGGTTATCTTCAAAGCGTAATTGGAGAAGGATAAAGCGAATATCTCCATTTTAACCTGAGTTTGAATCTTAAAGAGATGGATAAAGATCAATTGAAACGTCTGTGGTCGATCGGTAGCTTTTACGATCACATGTTATGCATTGAGACAAAATATACAAGTCTTTTACACATAAATAAAAGCACACAGACACACACACATACATATATATGTCGACATGTATACATATATATATATATAGAGAGAGAGAGAGAGAGAGAGAGAGTAATTAACATACAATACTTTTGCTGTATCACAGCTCATCAGTGAGTCTAGACCAGAAATTACCTCAAACCAGGATTGAAACACGACCGTCTATCTATTTGACTGCTTATATATATATATATATACATATACATATATATATATATATATATATATACGGTTTCTACTACACATTTGACATAAAGTTGAACAACATACGTTATTTCCCGAAATATTATGTTATACGGACTCTCAATCGTACTGCTCCAACTAAGATTCTAATATAAATACAATATTAATAGAAGATATAAACTGCAAAATTCATTTATCTGTATGTCTTAATTTGCTTCAGTTCGTGTTTATCCGTTAACCCTCTCCACTAAAAAATACATCACGCCAACTACATTAACCTAATTTACATATATATATATATATATATATATATATATAATATATATAAATCTCACCTGCTTGTTTAAATGTACGTATGTTTGTATGTCTGCCTAACTTTTGACAGAAGCGACGGATTTTCATGAGATTGGTATCGATTTGAAGCTAGACCCTTCGGACGACACATATCAAAAAATTAACTAAAAACATTAATTCCTTCACCTCATTCCTGCTCAACTGAGCACTTTTCTACAAGGAGTGATCGACTTTTTCGCCAATATTTTCGAAAGTTATCCCCTCTTTCCGATTGACTAGATTAATTTAAACATTCGCCACTTCCGGTTTGGAGATGTACGCAACGGCAAAGAGGTCACATTTGGTGGGGTCACGTTCTTTTCCTTCTTCGCGATACGGGTTCGAGCCTGCCTGCTTACTACCACACTATTTTTTATTTATTTATTTTGCTCAACACACACCTACAATCACCCGGGCAAAGCCGGCCACCCAGGCTAGTTTCTTTATAAATATTGAAATTAAAAGACTTTTTATAGAAATTTAAAAACTACACCAATGTAATGTTTTAATGAATCAATTCTTTTATCGGGATAAAACTTTCGATATACGAGGGGCGTGCAGCAAGTAATGCCCTTGACCCACTTCCAGTTGTCTGATTTAGCTGATATTTTGCATGTGCAATGATTTATATCTCTACGGGTTATGTTGCAAATTACAGCTTTGAACTAATTGTGCTTTCTGTTTTACAGGTGTTTGAACTGAGTCAGGTGTGAAATGGAGCCTGTTGAATGTCGAGCAGTGACCCGGTTTTTGTATTTGAAAGGTCGCACATTACAGGAGACGTTTGATGAAATGAAAGAAACTTATGGTGATAATGCCCCATCATATGACCTTGTAAAACGTTGGCATCGTGAATTCAAACATGGCCGGAAGTCTGTGGAAACAGCTCCCAGACCTGGTCGCCCACCCCCTTCTGCCATTGATGAGGCATCTGTCCGTAAAGTTGAGGCTGCCATTTTGGAAGATCGGGGCATTACTATTCGCCAAATAGTCCAAGATGTCAAAATTAATACAGGGTCTGTGGAAACTATCATTCATGACCATTTGCATACGCATAAGATGTCTTCCAGATGGATTCCCAGGTTGCTCACACCATTCCAGAAGCGAGAACGCGTCGAGTGCTCGAGGATGAATTTGATGTACCAAGAATATGAGTCAAAGTTTTTCAAAAGACTGATTATGAAGGATGAAACCTTGGTCCATCACTATGATCCAGAGACTAAAGCCCAGTCAATGCAGTTGAAGCACTTGGACTCACCATCTCCAAACAAGACAAGGGTGCAGCCCTCCGTTGGTACCACAGTCTTCTGGGACCAGGACGGAGTAGTGATGACAGATTTCCTGGCAAAGGGTACCACAAGTACAGGAGCCAATTATGCTTCACTTTTGAGGAAATTAAGAGAAGCTATCAAAATCAAGAGGCGGGGCAACATCAGCAAAGGTACCCTCCTCCTGCAGGACAATGCTCCAGTCCACAACTCGCATGTCGCCCGATGAGAAGCACGGGCGTGTGGTTATGAAAATCTCTCTAACTCCCTACTCTCTTGACCTTGCACCCTCTGACTTTCAACTCTTCCCACCCATTAAGTTGTTTTTGAAAGGAAAACGTTTCCCGGATGATGCAGCCTTGATTTCTGAAGTCACATCGTGGTTGGGGGACCAACCTGGGGTGTTCTACAAAAACGGTCTCCAGAGCTCCATCAAACGATGGGAGAAATGCATAACTCTGGGTGGTTCCTATGTAGAGAAAGACTAATAAATGTGTCAAGTTTTGTTGCTCTACTATTACGGGAAGTTGGTCAGGGGCATTACTTATTGCACGCCCCTCGTAAATGCACTTTTACAGGCAAAACTTTTTTTTAAACCTTTTCATAAATTTTACTGATTTTTTTTCCATTTCTATGGGAAGGTCACGCCTCCTAAGGGAAATTCTAAAGCAGTGAATAAAGGAAACGAAAAATGTCTTGCTTTAGAAAAGGGGCATCTATGCCGAGAGTTTTAGCCCTAGAAAAAAACCTTTAAAGTAAATTAACTAAATCATTTTAAAAATTACATCGATGTTTTTCTAATATACTAGCATAGGTGCCCGGCGTTGCCCGGGTGTTTTGAGGTGTATGCTGAGCAACAAAAAAAATTTAAAAAACGGTCAATTTTGTTTAACTTTGACCCCTATTATGACCCCTTAAAATTTATTGTTTGGGGCTCAAATCAAGTTATTAAGTTAGATCCATGTCCAAGGAGCCTGTATCTAAAATTTCAAGTGTTTAGACAAAATTTCGAATCTGTAGACTAAAAATTGACAGAGTTATCGCATAGAGAAATGTGCACACACATACACAGACACGTTCACTTTTATAGATAGATAGATAGATAGATAGATAGATAGATAGATAGATAGATAGATAGATTAAACAAAAATATATACGCATACATAAACATATATGGAAACAATTTTGTGTTTACTGTAAACTTTTTACGCAAATATTATGCAAGTATAAATCATGTAGAATATCTGCATGAATATAATTACACGTAATAGTTAACTAAAGATGATCATCCTATAAGAAAAATGAAAAACTAATAGGGTATTTAATTAAAATGAATGTTTAAAAGAATATGCAAATTAGCTAGATATTTTGCTAGTGAATGCAATTCCCAATTCCAGAACTCATATATGAGAAAATTGTATTTTCTTTTTAAATAAATAGAAAAGAGGGTTTTAATATGAATATCAATACACACAAAAGAAAAACGAATTTATAGGAGTGTATATATGTATATATATATATATATATATATATATATAACTACTTGATTTTCTCACATAAAATTAATATACGAAAGTATAGATTTGTGCGTAAACTTTAAGTATTTACTTCAAAAGTGATCAATACGTAGGAAGAGCTAGTTAGTAAGTTATAAAATGTATATGGCGATAAAGCTACACTGAATATTTCGCGTTTCATCCACTCTAGGATTCTTCAGGCTTATGCGCGAATATATATATATATATATATATATATATATATATATATATATATATATATATATATATATATATATATATATATATATATATACTAAACTGTTTCACTAAAGCATTTTAACTAAACAAAGTAGAGGCTGAAATATTCCTCAGTTTACACAACAAGAACGACCTGTTTCTCGACCGGGTTGTGACTTGCGATGAAAAGTGTGTTCTTTACGACAACCAGCAATGCTCAGCTCAGTGATTTGACGCCAACGTAGCTCCACAACACTTCCCGAAGCCAGAGTTGCACCAAAAGAAGGTCACGCTGACTGTTTTGTTGTCTACAACCGGTTTTATCCATTACTGTTCTTTGAATGTAGGCGAAATTATTACAACGGCGAAATACTCTCAATAAATGAATTAAATACATTATAAACTTCGATAACAACACCCAGCAGAAAAGGCTCAGTTCTTCTCCACGACACTGCCCGACCGCATGTTGCTTAACAGACACTGCAGAAGTTAAATGAATTGGGCTACGAAACTCTGTTCCCTCCGCCATACTCTCCAGACATTTCACTTACTAACACTTTTTCAAGCATCTCGACAGCTTTCTGCATAAAAACATGCTTTAAAAAACCTAAGCAATATCGAAAACGCCTTCAACGACTTCATCACCACCAGAACGCAAGATTTTTTATGTTATTGGCATAAATACACTTGTTTTGCGTTGGCAAAAGTGTGTTGATTTGGATGGTTTAGATCAATAAATTTTTGTTTGAGCCGAGATATGTCCATCTGAGTTTAAGAGTTCAACACCGCAAGAACTTTCTTGTCAACCTGATAGCAAGCTGCGCTTTCTCAAGTCTTTCGTAATGATAATAATCTATGGAAATTGAATTACTGACCTAATTCTAATTTTATGTGAGTATACACTAGATAAATCAAACATCGTTTTTAACAGAGGGTTTACAGTCATTTCAGAAATAATCACTTATTCAATTATCGGGAGAATGATACCAAATCATTTATTATAAAGTGAAACAGGCTGCTTCGTGCAGAGCTCTATAAGAACTATGCTATCGATGATGCAGCAGGAAATTAGATATAATAAGATTTCCTGATAGAACCAATCTACTGAATAATAGGAATGACGTGGCTATAAATTGCAAGCACATATAGTTTTTTTCTTGTGATTAAGTTCTTTTATTGCAATACAGCTATAGACAGGTGTGTGTATCTTCAGTATTTATATCGAATGTCTTTTTATACTTATTTAATCTGCATGCACTTGGACAGATATGTTGATGTGGATACATATATGTGTGTGTGCGTGTGTGTATTTGTGCGTGATGCAAACTAAGCGTATATATGTATATACAAGTGTGTTTATACGTAATTGTATATGTGTGTATATATATAAGTTCGTCTGTATATATGTACAGATATATATGTATATTTGCATATATATATATATATATATATATATATATATATATATATATATATATGCCTGTGCATATGTATGCATTAACTTTATTCATCTAGGTCTTTTACATGATTTTATATGTTTTTATATGTTTCAAATGTATGTTTGACTAACAAACCGACTAGACCAAACAAACAGAGCTTCTGGTAAAATTTTGAGGACGCATTGTTTTCCCCCTCGTGGGTAACTGTCAGTAAAATAGAGTTTTGTCGTTTATCTTTCACATAAATGACTTTCGGAATCTTAGACGAGTCATAGTTTTTCAGTCACTGCTTCCATTTTACTTGTTATATATATCTGTGTGTGTATGTGTGTGTGTGCGTGTATACGTATATATATATGTGTATACACATATATATATGTATGTGTGTGTTCCATTTTACTTGTTATATATATATGTGTGTGTGTGTGTGCGTGTATACGTATATATATATGTGTATACATATATATATGTATGTGTGTGTTCCAGTTTACTTGTTATATATGTGTGTGTGTGTGTGTGCGTGTATACGTATATATATGTGTATACATATATATATGTATGTGTGTGTTCCATTTTACTTGTTATATATGTGTGTGTGTGTGTGTGCGTGTATACGTATATATATGTGTGTGTATACATATATATATATATATATATATATATGTATGTGTGTGTTCCATTTTACTTGTTATATATATATATATTATATATTTATATATTTGCTTTTCTCACTGATTACATAATGAAAGTTTCTTTTTATTTTATAACCGACTGATTTTATAGATATTTTGGGAACAATACTTTTTTCTGGATATTACGGGAGCAAAATAATAAAAACAATAATTTCTGCTCAAAATAATGGTTGGAGACCAAAAACAAACCAAAGGAAAAATCAAAAGATTATTTGTCGGAAATGAAAAAAAGAAGGAAAGTTAGGTGGAGAATATTTAGCGTTGGAAATAGAAAAGGAAAAAAAAAGAAAGAAATAGAATGCAAATAATGAAATAGTAAGCAGAAAAGAAGAAAATTAGAATGAAAGAAGAAATGTATTATCGTTGGTCATTAAGACAAATGAAGACACGGAAAACACAAAAAGAATTTCTATCGTTATATTCATGTTACAATGTCGACGTCATTCTGTTACCATAATTGTTTATTTTTCACTAGCAGGCTTACCTGGCATTTCCCAGAGGAAAAAAGGTAACCTATTTCTATTAAATATCCTCTTTTGTAACCCCTTTCTATCTGTTTCTATCTTTCTCTCAGTTTCCTCTCCCATTTTCACCCGCTTTTCACAGGCCCTCTTTTTCTTCCACCCAACACATATACGTACACACTAATCTGAAAAAAATAAATATTATCCCGGTTGTAATTGAAGCAACAGACTATAATAAAAAAAAGAATCTTCAGAAATTCTTAGAAACAATCCCTGGAAGACCAAGCTGTAACGAAATATAGATAGCAGCCATAAAGGGAACCGTGTCTATTCTTAAAAAAAGCCCTCAGATATAAATTTAAATCGTAATCGAATCAAGTGTTAGCCCCAGGAGGAGTTAGCTCCCTTGAACTAACTGAAGTAAAAAAAAAATTTTTTTAATCTCCGTTATATAGATTTTGTATGAATTTCTTATTTACACTTTCTATGTCTATTTTTTATTTAATTCCGTTGCTTAATTTTTATTTCGTTTATTCATTCTTTTAAATTCCATATATTTATTGTCTTATTTCGTTTCTTTGTTTTTCTTTTATTCCCTTATTTTATTTTATCTCATTTTTTTTTTATTTTATTCAATTCTTTATTCCGTTTTTTCATTCTTTTAATTTTGTTACTTAGCGAGACCTGTGGAAATTCCAATGACTGATTCATATGTAATATATTGACGTTGTCATTCTGTAGATGTCCAGTGTAAATGGAGACGCACTAATAGTATTGTAGCTATTTTGTTTAAACTGCAAATATATTCATCCAAACTTGCAGGAACGCCTGGCGTAACCAGGTCGTCAAATACGCTTAAATATGATATTTTAATTCTTGCAGATTTCGTATATATTATTGTAGAGTTAGTATTCTATAGATTTGTATATATTATAAAGTTGCGATTTCAAAAATAAAAAAATGTATCTATACGACTTGAGTTCATCAGCCTGAATCGAAACCGAATGCCAAACTTATATATATATATATATATATATATATATATATATATATATATATATATATATATATATATCAATCGCTATAATCAATCGAAACCGAAACCAAAAATTATGAAGAATGCTTGATAAAATTATTTATAAAAAGAATATATTAGTAAGGTGCGATCAGCTAAAATCGAAACCGAAACCGATACCAAGACTTATGAAGAATTCTTGATGAAATTATTTTTTAAAAATGGATTAATTGAGTGCCAGTAGCTAAATCGCAAACGAAATCACAACTTATGAGGAATTCTTGGTAAAATTATTTATAAAAAAAAAAAGATGACTTAAGTGCCATCAGCTATAACCGAAACCGAAATCACAACTTATGAAGAATTCTTGGTAAAATTATTTATTAAAAGAAATGGAAGTACATAACAATTAAACGACCCGGATGTAAGCGTGACACAGAAAGTAACACAAATACTAGCGTATTAATATATACAGTATTCTCTTATTCCGTTCGTGTATCCTTTATTCCGTTTGTTATTCTTTTTTCTGTTTATTTTTATTATTCCGTTTTTATTCGTTTTTCATTCCTCTTTTTGTTTTATCTAGCTTTTTTTATTTCTTTTTTTTTCTTTTTTACTACTTCTTTTTCATTTTTTTTTTGTTTGTTTTTTCGTTTTTGTATTGTTTTATTCCATATCATTTTCTGCACACTTTGTTCACATTGTCAAAACATTGTCAAAACATTGTCAAAACATTCCGAAATCTATTGATTCAATTTTTGCTTTTGTACATTAATTTATTTTTGTAAAATTATCGGACAATCGTGGAATCACATTCTGTTTTGTTTTGTTTTTTTCCCTTAATTCACATTGTGTGCTGTTCCTTTTTTTCAGACGGTGTCCAGTGGTGGAAATCTGTTACTGAAGCTCATCTCATTCAACAATCCAACGGGGGTGGATGCGAGCGGAACTTGTTGCGATAATTTCTTTAGATCATCAAATTGTTTCGATTCATGCGACCATCAATTCCACTTGTGCTTTAAAAATAATCCAAGGTAAACATTTTTTTCTTTTCTATTTTTCTTATTTTTACCTTAAAATCTGTTTTTTGTTATTTAGTTAGTTTTTATATTGACGTTTTCATGTGCAAAAATTTTTTAAATAACGAGACTAGTGTCAAACATGTTAGAAATCTAAGAATATATATATATATATATATATATATATATATATATATATATATATATATATATATTAGAAATCTAAGAATATATATATATATATATATATATAGTAATTTATAAAATATATATGGCGATTAAGCTACACTGAATATTCTGCGTTTCATCCACTATAGGATTCGTCAGGCTTATGCGCGAATTCTGTGGTTGCTTCTTGTTTTTATATATGTTGAGAATTTCTAGTTAGCCAATCAGCTTTCTAGTATCCACCGCGCCCCTTCCTATCAGCCAATGGGCATGCATTTTATCGAACAAAGGATCTGTTTTAGAACTAGTTTAGTGGTTTAAGGTAGACGTTTTCCTTCCTTTTTATATATATATATATAAATATACCTATGTGTACACACACATGCACATATCTATACATATATATATATATATATACATATATGTGTGATCGTTTATGTATATTCATTTTTATTTAATTCATTTATTTGCTTGTTTTCTATTGTTATTGTTAGTTTTAAAGCTATTTTGTATCGCTATCCTAGAGTAAGTTTTATTTTGTGAACACAGTTGTTAGCTATATATATATATATATATATATATATATATATATATATATATATATATATATATGTATATATGTATATATATGTGCATGTGTGTGTACACATAGGTATATTTATATATATATATATAAAAGGAAGGAAACCGTCTACCTTAAACCACTAAACTAGTTCTAAAACAGATCCTTTGTTCGATAAAATGCATACCCATTGGCTGATAGGAAGAGGCGCGGTGGATACTAGAAAGCTGATTGGCTAACTAGAAATCCTCAACATATATAAAAACAAAAAGCAACCACAGAATTCGCGCATAAGCCTGACGAATCCTATAGTGGATGAAACGCAGAATATTCAGTGTAGCTTAATCGCCATATATATTTTATAAATTACTAACTAGCTCTACTTAAGTATTGAGCACTTTTGAAGTAAATACTTAAAGTTTACGCATAAATCTATACTTTCGTATATTAGGTTTATGTGAGTAAATGACGTAGTTATATATATATATATATATATATATATATATATATATATATATATATATATATATATATATATATATAGCCAGTAGAGTTTAGTTTCCTAGAAGTACATCCAATGAAACAACACGTGTCTACCAAAATAGTGCTCAATGAGTGAACAGAGCAGGTATATTAATTTTATTTATACAAACATTAATGGCTACATATGTGCATACATGTTTCTGTAATCACCCACGTTGGGGGATTACGTCTTCAGGCCAAGAACTACCTTCAAAAGTGACATTTCCACCAAATACATTTTTCTATTTCGTTTATCAAGTTAAAAATACAACCTGGGTGGGAGTCAAAAAAAACCAAAAACGGTAAAAGGATGAGTGAGGTCTATGAAGATGATAAACATCTTTTTTTCTTCTTTTCCCCCTCCCCCATCTAACTTAACTTTTGGCTTTTTATGGCATAGGGTACTTGAGAGTTTCGTTTTCTTGTCTTAGAGTCTGTAAGTTAATAACCTTAGCTATGGTCAACCAAGTACTGACCGGTGCCTTTTTAATCTACCTCCACCCACACATACACGCAACACACACATAACACATCCATACACAGACACTGCCAACACACACATACACACATTAATCCATATATTCAAAAGCGAATCCATGCTGAACACTTTTTGTTTTATTTACTGAAACTAGACAATGATTCTGAAACTACGTAGAAGATAAAGTAAAAGTTACATTAAGGTAAATAAAAAAATATAAATAAATAAAAATAAAAATAAAATACATAAATAAATAAATAAATAAATAAAAATAAATAAAAAATATATAAAAAATATATAAAAATATAATAAAAAATAAAAAATAAATAAATAAGATAAATAAGAATAAAAATAAAATTAAATTAAATTAAAACAAATAAACCAACAAAATGTGAATAAATATAAACCCGAAAGTTATCTAAACCCCACATGTACCTATATGCGTGTATCAATACACTTATAAATGTCTAACATTTATCTACACCCGCGCATATATACACACACACATTTCAGACATACAGAGACAAATAATAGTATTTTTCTTTACTTATGTAGCGTGGTAACATCTTCGTATATGTAATATTATGCTACCCGACTACAGACGGGTGTATATATATATATATATATATATATATATATATATATATATATATATATATACACATACATACACATATATACACAAACACACACATACATACATACATAAATACATACATATACATATATATATATACATATACACATACATACATATAAACACACACACAACAGACATACATATACATATCCACACATACATACATATATAACATATATATAAACAACATTCGGACATCCATACATTTTTGTAATCTATATTGTTACAACAATTCTATACGAGGCAGCCTATTCTAATAGTTCAGAAATATACGTGTGTATACATATATCTACATACAATAGACACAGAGACACATCCACATACAAACATACACACAGATACATAGATACAGATATATATATATATAAACATACAAACATACATGCATACGTAAAATACACTTATATATCCAAAGTCACACAAATATAGACATATATATATATATACATGCATACATGTACCGTGCCACCAAATGATACATCTAAAGTAGAAACAGACATGAATACACCTACTATATAAATTCACTTTTTCTATCAAATTCCACACGTATAGTTATGTTTCATGGCCCCATCCGCTTGTTACACTTTCCTAAGTTGTAGGTTTTTACCGTAAAAATGACACTACGTAAAAATTTATATTGAATTCAGCATGAAGTTCATAGGGTTATTCTCATATTTAACAAAGATTCTTTCGATGGTAAGGCAGATATACATAAGATGTATCACGACACAATAATAATATATAATAACATGACAGAAATCAGAGTATTTAGGTTATACAAACCTAGTATATAAGCTTATATATTGTAGTACTTACCTTCATCTTTGCTTATTCACTCTAATACCCTTATTCCTTTCTCTTCCATTCACCCTTCATTCCTTACTTTCTTTCATCTATTTATTTCTTCTATTTTTTTTTCTTTTTATATTAATAAATTATTTTTCCTACCCGGGTATATAAAGATCATATATCCATACATGTACACACCCAAAAATATCCATATGCATACATTATTACGAGCTTCACTCAAAACGATCTATTACTCATTTAGTTCAAATATACCTTCATACAGGTACTTATTTCGGCTAGTAATACCATAACTGCTCGATGAAGTAGAATATTAAGTGACTTACGTAACCCATATGGGTATGATTATAGTTGCGACCTCACTTATCCTCTTTGTGGGGGGGGGTTATTTGATGGGGGTTAGTTGTACTTATAGCAGTTCCATTATCCTAATTTAGAGTTCCTTAAGTGCATGTATTCTGAAATGTTTGCAGGATATAGCAGTTTCTTGTTTAATATTCAATAATTTTTCTCGGTCTTTAAACCTAGTTATCTCAAGTTTTTCTGATAAGCATAATAGACATGGTGAGTTCAATGAGTGGCAAGTATTGGCCCTTCTAATAATATTCCATTCTATACTAGGTGTTTTATTTTCTCTAACTAATTTCCAGTAATATAACGATAAGGAAGTGTCCTTTTCATATGTTTGATTATTCATCGAGCGTGTATGTCCATAGATCTATTTTTGAAAGTCATTTGGGTACTCCCTATGTAGAATCTTTCGTCCCTTGGGTTCTCCACCGGGAATATCCTTGCTTGGTATACCACCGATGAGGTCAGACATTCATTTTTTATTGGGCATTCCTCAGGTTTTTTACAGTTACATTTATTCACCGCAGTGTTTGCACTAGTATTCTCCCCTTCTCTATTAGTCGTCTTTAAAATTCTTCCATTATGCTTTTTTATAATCCTTTCCAAATTATCACTACAGCTGTAACTTAATTTTAATGTATTTTTATTAAATATTTTATGTAATATATTATTTGGTGGGAAATGCTTATTAATAAGTTGTAAAAATTTTGCACCAAGTTTTGTTTTCAACATAATGTTAAAGGGGGGTGTGAACCAAATAATTTTCCTACCACGATTTCTAGATCCATTTGTGCTAGTGTTATTTACTTTATATTTTATCTCTATGTCCTTATATCCACTATTTTTAAGTGCTGTATTATAAATAGCTTTGCAATTATTGAAAGTTACTTCATTAGATGAATTGTTACTTATTCTACTTTCTATAGATAACGGTATATGTTTAATAATGGATGGTGGATGGTTAGACTGCGGGTGTATATAAATAGGATTAGCGTTATCCTTCATATATGGTTTATAAGCATTTAAATCCAGATCTAAAGTAACGTCAAGGAAATCAACCTGTTTTAAGTTAGCATTAACTTCTACTTTTAGGCCAAAATTTTTCATGTCCCTATGGATTGCTCTCCTAATCTGATCGCATTTAACACTTGTAGTATTCTTCACTATTATCAGCCCATCATCACGATATAGGCCCATGTCCCTTCTATCAATAATATTATCGTTCGTTAAATTATGACACCCCCCTTTAAAATTAATATATATATATATATATATATATATATATATATATATATATATATATATATACACACGTTTTATTTTTTATTACCGTATCTTTCTGTTAAGTTACATTATTGTTTCAGCTACCCGAACGGCCGGGTAGCTGAAACAATAATATAACTTAACAGAAAGATACGGTAATGAAAAATAAAACGCATATTTGCTCTACAAAAGTATTGAGCGCTTTCTTCAGTTTTTATTAATTACCATTTCTACTATATATATATATATATATATATATATATATATATATATATATATATATATATATATATTAGAATGTAATCATACAATTGAATAAAATAGCCTTTCCTATATATCGTATCCGGTTGTTATAATATTTTCGATGCTATTTTCTCCAAAATCTTTTTTGTTTGATTAAGCAGTTTTCTCATATAATTGAAAGACTAAAAAATTTGATTAATTATATCTTTAGTTTTACTAAAAAAAGTCCTCGATTCTCTATTATTTCCATTAACATAAGTTCTCTACTGCTACATATCTTGAAAACGCAGCTGTTAAACCAGATATAGTGATTTGGGACAGAGCAAACAAAAAAGCGACCGTAATAGAGGTCAGTGTACCCAATGATACAGGGCTTAACAGAGTTGAGAGGGAAAAGATAACAAAGTATCAAGGACTTATGTATGATATGAAACGAAATTGGAAATTAAAAGACGTTTCAATTATACCAGTCATCATCGGAGCAACTGGGCTTATGAAAAAGAACTTTAAAAAGTACATAGCAAGCATACCCGGTGAACCAAGTGCAAGTGAAATACAAACGATTGCACTGAAAGGGACGGCTAGAATCCTGAAAAGATCTCTTGGTTGGACTCACTAAAATAGGGGTAAATGTCAGACATCTGGTTGGATGTCCCATCCCCTAGAAGAAAAAGTTTAAGAAAAATGAAAAAAAAAATAGTGAAACAAAGCTGGATATAATCGACCTACATTTTCGGAACCTTGCAGATTATTTTTTTAACTTTAATATTCAAACCATATAAGTAAATTAATCGCATTTTTTTTTTTAATTATTTCATCTTCGTTATCCTGACGCATCTTTGGGATATCGTTATTTACATTTCCTAAACTATTATATCGATTACTTTTGAATTTTTCAATAATTTGTACAGAAAAAGACGACTGACTACAGGTTTCTTTAACATGAAGGCATCCCTTCGTATTAGTTCTATGCAAATTCATACATTTATTTAGAGGCATTGCAGTTTCCTTGCGTATGTAGACTAAATTTTGGGACCTACATGACAAATTTTCTTTAGAATGATTAATAACTGGATAAATTTTTGAGTCATTTATATTCTTTAGATGTTATAAGAATATTACAAGTTTTACATAATGAAGCTCTACAAGGAGCAACATTAAAATTATTTGCGGCCGAACAAGTTTCATTTGCCACTTCGAAAGAAGAAGTTCCTACTTCTATATTACTAATGACAACGGCTTTACCCTGTCGAGATCTATCCGATCTCCTTGGGTGGCAGACCCTAGGGGAACTCACTAGTCCTGAGGACTGCCCAGACCTAGCTTGCAATCTAGTTTAGTAACCATATTTAAAGTTTTTTTATATAATTATTTTTGTGTTTTGTCGATGAGAAAAACTTGAGTGCTTCTGGTACCGAATATATATATATATATCTTTCAGTAGGAAAAGACTTGAAGTATATATATATATATATATATATATATATATATATATATATATATATATATTCAAGCGCGTTTGATTAAACACGACAGAGTTATTCTTTTTTCCGATTTTTCTGGACATCTTTTCCATTCGCCGAGTGGTCGTTTTATTTCAGCTGGTATATTGTATAAAACGGCGCCCAAAAGTTGTTGTTCAGCCATATTCCTCTGAAGCGCTTTTTATCAGTGCATCCGATTATCATCAGGAGCGATTGTTGTTGTTATCTTTTTCTTTTTCTCTTTCTTTTTCTTTGAGGCTTGGTGTATTTATATTTTTTTATTGGTTATAAAGATGTGTGCAAGAAAGTTAGGGGAGAATTATTTTATTTTTAATTTCGATCTTCTTATATATAGTTTATTTATTTAGTTTCTTGTTAGTTATTAAATGCTGTTAATATATTTGTCCCGGTGTTAAATGAGGTCCGGTAAAAACAACAACTTTTGGGCGCCGTTTTATACAATATACCAGCTGAAATAAAAAGACCGCTCGGCAATTTGAAAAGATATCCAGAATAATCGGAAAAAAGAATAACTCTGTTGTGTTTAATCAGACGTGCTTGAGTAATGACTTGCTGCCAAAATATACTAATATATATATATATGTATGTATATATATATGTATATATATATAATATAATATATATACGCAATTATGTTATAAAAGAATACATTTTTAACAAAGCAAAACTTATCAAGATAAAAAAGCTCAACACTATTAAGAGGAGCAAACAATAATATTAATTGAAAGATGAAGAAAATGTTATGCATAACTTTATTATATCCTCAGAACTATAAGGAAAATTAAAGGGCGAAATTAAGAAAAAATAAAATTCTTTAGGCCATGGCATTTCGAAACTAAATGTTTCTCATCAGAAAAGAAGGGACAGAATTATATGAAATGCAAATATAGATAAAAACTGGCTTCATAACATTTAGATACGAAATGTGTATGAAATACTAGAATAATATAGTAAAAGATAATTAACAAATATTAAAAGTAGTCACAAAATCTGAGAGTAAATCGAAAGGTTAGTATATATGTAGGTAAAAGTTTTTAAAAAAT
>NC_136514.1:73414652-73569652 GCF_053919585.1 Euprymna scolopes
ATGTTTTACCAGATAAAATGCAGAGCAAAGTAGTTTTAAAGAGTAAAGGACTACATATAAATATCATAACCCCGCCTCCCTCGACGATTATCGACCATCAACACATATTATACCGTGGTTTTCTCTTCTTCTTAGACTTTTTGTTTATCTCTCGTATTGGCGATCGCTGAGTCAGGGCTAGGTTATTTCAAACTTATCTTTGAAATAGTTTCCTAAATATAATTCTACACTGAACACACGCCCAAAATTATTCATTTACGATGTTACTATTTGGTGAAGTTTATTCCATCTCAAACAAACAATTAACTAAAAAAAATTTCCAATTTAGCAATATTATCATTATATTATTATATTATTAACATTATCATTATATTATTATATTATTTACATTATCATTATATTATTATATTATTAACATTATCATTATATTATTATATTATTAACATTATCATTATATTATTATATTATTAACATTATAATTATATTATTATATTATTAACATTATCATCATATTATTATATTATTAATATTATCATCATATTATTATATTATTAACATTATCATCATATTATTATATTATTAACATTATAATTATATTATTATATTATTAACATTATCATTATATTATTATATTATTAACATTATAATTATATTATTATATTATTAACATTATCATCATATTATTATATTATTAACATTATAATTATATTATTATATTATTAACATTATAATTATATTATTATATTATTAACATTATCATTATATTATTATATTATTAACATTATCATCATATTATTATATTATTAACATTATAATTATATTATTATATTATTAACATTATCATCATATTATTATATTATTAACATTATAATTATATTATTATATTATTAACATTATAATTATATTATTATATTATTAACATTATCATTATATTATTATATTATTAACATTATAATTATATTATTATATTATTAACATTATCATTATATTATTATATTATTAACATTATAATTATATTATTATATTATTAACATTATAATTATATTATTATATTATTAACATTATCATCATATTATTAAATTATTAACATTATAATTATATTATTAAATTATTAACATTATAATTATATTATTATATTATTAACATTATCATCATATTATTAAATTATTAACATTATAATCATATTATTAAATTATTAACATTATAATTATATTATTATATTATTAACATTATCATTATATTATTACGTTATTAACATTATAATTATATTATTATATTATTTATATTATCATCATATTATTATATTATTAATATTATAATTATATTATTAACATTATCATTATATATTAACATTATCATTATATTATTAACATTATCATTATATTATTATATTATCAACATTATCATTATATTATTACATTATTAACATTATTATTACATTATTAACATTATCATTATATTATTAACATTATCATTATATTATTAACATTATCATTATATTATTAACATTATCATTATATTATTATATTATCAACATTATCATTATATTATTAAATTATTAACATTATAATTATATTATCAACATTATCATTATATTATTAAATTATTAACATTATTATTATATTATTAACATTATCATTATATTATTAAATTATTAACATTATAATTATATTATCAACATTATCATTATATTATTAAATTATTAACATTATTATTATATTATTAACATTATCATTATATTATTATATTATTAACATTATCATTATATTATTAACATTATCATTATATTATTATATTATTAACATTATCATTATATTATTAAATTATTAAGATTATAATTATATTATTAACATTATCATTATATTATTACATCATTAACATTATCATTATATTATTATATTATTAATATTATCATTATATTATTATATTATTAATATTATCATCATATTATTAAATTATTAATATTATAATTATATTATTAACATTATCATTATATTATTACATTATTAACATTATCATTATATTATTATATTATTAACATTATAATTATATTATTATATTATTAACATTATCATTATATTATTATATTATTAATATTATAATTATATTATTAACATTATCATTATATATTAACATTATAATTAAATTATTAACATTATCATTATATTATCATATTATTAACATTATAATTATATTATATACATTATAATTATATTATTAACATTATCATTATATTATCATATTATTAACATTATAATTATATTATTGACATTATCATTATATATTAACATTATAATTATATTATTAACATTATCATTATATTATTATATTATTAACATTATCATTGCTTTACCCAGTGACACTATGGATTTCGTATTTGTTGAATCATTTTTATGTTGTTGTGTTGCGTTTGTTTTTGTTTTGTTTTTTTTTTTCGTCTTCATAATTTTGTTCTGGTCGTTTCTCGTATTGGTGAATGTTTGTGTACTTGTTACCAAATTGTATTCAAAACAAAAACAAGCAAACTCATATAATAAAATTACAAATATAGATATTGTGATTTATTGGTAACGAACGTATGCGTATGTAATTGGGGCCTTGTCGCGATCGACCATACCACAATAATTGCCACAGCTTCTCTAAATTTACTGACACAGCTAGTAGCATCACACATACTTTTTCTATACCCTATTTCTTGACACAGACAATAACATTCCTGACCCGTCTCCCAGATCGTCAGTACCAGCAAGTAACACTTCTGATCTATTTCTGATTACAGTTCCTAAGGATTGTGTAACAACTGTATAACAAATGTCCATTGTTTTCTCGGGAATAATAATCCTGAACTATCGACAAGAAGTTGAAGAACCACTGCTTAAAATGACAAGCTACTACAATAAGGCTGGCTGGGATGCCATAAAAGGATCACATCAGCGATGCTTCATGGAGAAACATATTTTCTCTTCCTCCTTAACAGTACGCAAATAAGACCACTGAATAGTTTAAAGTGGAAATTGAAGCACATGTTCCCACACGTAAGTTCTATAACATAAATCCATACAAATATACAAAAGTTTATAGAAGTAATTATAAAAAGTAAATAGCTACAGCCAAGAGCGAATATACTAGAAAACGCATTGAAGCGCAGAAATTAGGAACTCGTGACTTCCAGACAGTCTATAACAGTGTAGTAAATAATGGGCAATCAATAATTCCCCTTATTATCCAAAAAATTTGAAGTTATTTGCATGGCAACTGAGAAGGCTAATCTGCTTGCCCGTCGGTTTGCCTCCAACTTTACTTTGGATCCAGAAAACTACTCCTTCCCAGATTGTCCTCTGCGGACAGAAACCACACTAGATTACCGCTTCTCACGTACATATCATAAAATCCTAGATGCCTTAAAAGCATGTTGACCTGATCTCATCCCAGCTGTACTATTTAAAAGATGATCCGCTTAGGTTGCTCCAGTTCTCCTAACATTTTTCAACAAGTGCTTAAAGAATATTGCTTCCCTGACTGTTGGAAAATTGCTTTTATGGTACCAGTTTACAAGAATTCTGGCAAAAGAACTGATCCATTAAATTATCAACCAATTTCCTTCCTTCTTTTCGCCAAAATATTTGAATCTATAATTACTTAAGCTGTTAAACTTCTGTCTAACCAACATTATTGGTTTAAGCAACCCTGTTCTACTGCAGATATCCTAACTGTAATCTCAAACCCGTTCTACTGCAGATATTCTAACTCTAATCTCTGAATGTATATACCATGCACTGGATAAGGTAGAGAGGAAAGGGCAATAGCACTAGATATATCTAAAGCCTTTCAGAGGGTATGCAACGATAGTCTTCTCATGAAAATCAGATTCTATGGTATTACTGGACGAATACTTAAGTCCTTCTAAAATAAAAGAAGAATCCAGGTTGCCCTCTATGATCGTACCTCAAAACAATATGATATAAATGTGGGTGTGCCTCAGGGGGTCGATCTTTTGACATTTATTATTCCAGATATTCATAAATGATCTTCTTGATAAAATTGTCCCTGTGATCGGTACATGTGCTGATGACACCACCCTCTATAACAGATATGAGAGGAAAACGAATGAACACAGATCTAAGTCAATAATGGAAACCCTCCAGGAAGACCTCCAGTCTGTAGAGGAATGGGGACAAAAATGTTCACATTCAATACTGCCAAGAGTAAGCATCTTTCTTTTAATAACTACAAGAATCATTAACCAAAACCACTATCAATAATTTCCCACACTCCTTAACCTAAATGTATGTGCCTGGTAGTGTTCTTTGATAGGTTTTGTATTGGAATGCCTCCAATAAGTATCGAAAATGAATAATAGAAAAAATCCAATTAAAGAAGGAACAGTGCAATTTTGACCAAAGTTAAGGACCTCATACAATCTAACATAATAAGTGTATTTGAGATTTTTCATCACCGCACAAGCAGAAGTATGTGTTCGATTCTGTGGCCATAACTACCATTGATAACTGCCACGATGCTTAGTATTTATTGTGCCTGGGTAAATCTGTGCTTAAACCTAAATGTAGATTCCATGAACAAAGCTTCTTTCTTAACTTGTACGCCTGTGGAACTCTCTTCCGTTTGCCTGCTTTCCAGCTGACTACAATCTGATTGTCTTCAAGTCCAATGTAAACAAGTTTTTGATGAACCGCCACCCTAAGTAATCCAATTTAACATAAGTTGAAACAGATACATTAAGGGCATTGCCAAATTTGCTGCAAAGAAGATGGGCTCTCTGCTGCATCTGCAACTAATCTCTCTCTTTTATACAGCGTTCAAAAGAGAGTCGTCAACCTAAGTGGTCCTGCACTATTAGCTAGGCTTCACTGACGAAATGTTGCATCCCTCTGCCTGTTTTACAAGTATTTTAATGGGAAGTGCTTCGACGAACTACAAACCCTTGTCCTTTCTCAATGTAAATACCCCCGACAAATCCGACAATCAGCAAAATCCCACCCCTACACAGCAAAAATCACTAAATGTAAGAAATCCTTCTGCTCCAATAGTTTCTTCCGTGGGACTGCTAGACTTCGGATTGTACTGACATGCAGAAGTTCAAGTGTACTGTGAATAGACATTTTGCTGCTCAACTCCTAGATGTCTGGCCCTTTACTCACTAAATCTTAAGTGGTCACCAAAAATAGCCACATCCGGTCACCCAGAAAAACTAACAACCAAACTAACATGGTGTCATCCCATCTAGGAAGTTCAATTTGCTGTCCCTCTATGATTGCTTTTCCTTTTGTGAATCATTTTTCAACTCAACATTCTCTGGATCTCTTGCTGTGTGGTAGTAAGAAGAAGTCCATAGTATCAAAAAAATATTTTGAACAGAAAACTGTGTTATTCATGAATTAATAAAAACATGGTAATCAATCAGTAAGATAACACACGGTTTATTTATTTTTAATGAAGTCCGTTTACACTGGTTACGTCTCTTCTTATTGACGCTGATAGGACTTTTAAAATATTATTTCAAAAAGTCACGTGTTTTATTAAGGATCAGTTTTACAAACCTTGGTCAGGTTTGGCTTCGAATGTATGTTCAATTATAAATTATCTGAGTCACGTCCCTGGTATTTGTTATTGACCACTATTAGAGAATGCGTTCTCCTTCCCGTTGTTCTACCCTATGGATGGAGAATCCGTAATAGGATTGTTCTTTTTCTGGTCACTTCTATAAAGCAGACAGACATTTTCGTCCAGCTCCGTCTATGAGTATGCTTTCCAGTGCCTTGGTAGAGATGTATACATTTCAAAACATTTTTCAAAGGTCAAGTTTCTTTTCTAATTGATCAATTTTGCCTGCTGAATTCAAAAATATAATTCATTTGGGGGGGGGCATATCTGGATTCTATTATTTGCTGGATTATTATAATTCCAGTGTTCGATTAAATGGATTTCCTACATCGGCAAATATCTGGTTGATTATGAAAGTGCACGAAAAACAGTGTGCCTTCACCTGTATTAGTTGCCAGTTGGAAGAGAGTTAAATCATTTATGTGTTATTTTTCTTTGTTATTTAATTACGAATTAATTTAATTTAATTTTAATTAGAAGAATTAAATGAAGAATTAAACTTATAGTTAAAGCGTAATTCATTACCAGAACAAACAAAAAATTAGCATATATTTTATGTCATAACGATTTTTATATTTCTCCTTGATCATCCGACACAGCTTTTCAACAATTCTTTCGAAGGTCACACTTTTTTATATTTTTTTTTAGTTGCCTTACCTTTTTGTTTTTTGAGTATAGAATATCTTCCTGGTCGACAAATAGTAATCCGCTATTCGATAGACTTTATCACGGATGTCTTTTTAAGACTCTAACCTTCCTGTTTCTCTTGTATTTAGTTCACAGGGTATATTCATTTGGTGTTTGTTGATATTCTTTTTCATGAGCCCAATTACATCTATAATTACTAGAATGATAGATATCTTCCTAAGATTCCAATTTCTTTTCATTTCGTACATAAGGTCTTGATATTTCGTTATTTTTTTTTCGTCACAGCTCTGTTTAAACCGGCATTATTAGAGACACTGACTTTTACTAAGGTTGCTATTTTCTCTATCTTTTTATCACGATATCAAATTTGACTGCTCCATTTTCTAATTATGTAACTCTAAGAATTGCATTGTCATAGTGGATGGTGTGTGACTTATTTCCAACTGTTCATTCTGGTAAACATGTTCTCAGAATTTGCTACATCATTCGATATTCAACGTTTTATAGATGATCCAGCGGAGATATTTACGCACTCTATTGTGTCGAATTGTAAAGTAACCGTCCCTCGACAGAACCTTACAACTGGGTGTCAGGTGGCTCACATCCTTTACTTGAGTGTGGCAGAATCAGCACTTGTTGTTGCTGAGACCACTCATCTTCTTAAAAGCATTTCTCATTTATTATCCTCCCCTGATTACAGTGGAACGTTCTTCTTTGAAGCCACTCCAGAAAGCTTTCCTTATTTATATCTTCCGTCGTCATCTAGATAATATTTAGCGTGTTCTTGATTTGCAATGGAAGTTCTTAATATATTTTTGGCGACCCTTTTTGGGTTGGTTCCTTAGCAAGCTTATTTGGTGTTTCTGTCTCCGTTGTAGAATAATCTTCTTCAAGATGTTTGGGATGGAGATTATTTTATTGTCTCTTCTTTTTTGGTGTTGCTGTATCATCATAAGGTTTGGCTTTTGGCAACTCACTAGGAATTGGTCGGTGCTCACAACAGTAGTTCAATGTTTACGGTCAATTTCTAATACCTCCCACTCTTGTGGGCGAGTACACGCTTTGTAGACACTGGTGTCTATATATTACTCTCTACAGTGTTAATATTTTCTCCTTTTAGTGCCTAGCTCTTTTTTTTCGATTTTCTTAGTTTGTTCAAGTTGGGGAAGTGGCATTCTACGGAATGTTAGACATTCACCCGATATCTCATATATTCCAATCGATAGATCTTTTTAAGATTCTAACCTGTCAATATACTTGTATGATCAGTCAATAATACCAAAGCTACATGTTATGATTTGCATGGCAAGTTGGTTAATGGCAGTTACTCTGTTACTGATTTAGGATAATTTGCGCATTCATTCTCTTTGCTTACGTTTGGTTTCTAAGATACGATCGATTATAATTCTAGTGTTATCTCCCTTTGAATTGTTTGTGCTGAATGTTAGAGAATGCACTCTGCTGCCCGAATGCGTGATAAAATTCAGAACGAAGTTGTTCCAATTTTGGTGCGTACTTCGACACGGACGGACGTGTTGGTCTATTTCTTCCTGGGGCATACATTTCAATACCCTATCAGAGAGAAATACAGAGAAGGATTTCAAAGTTTATTAATCCTATTTTCGTGTTTTTGCACAACGCCAAAGAACCCTGCTAATTATAAATAAACTAGAACCAGAAGTAGTTTTGCGTAGCTGTTTATGATTTCGAGTGTCCGTTGTTGTTAAATAACTGTAATAGCATCATCAATGATGTATTGTTGAAGTGTAATATTTTCTGAAATAAACAATATAGGCTAAGAGTTTCTAAGCCGAATAATCACGTGAATTATATAAATAAAATTTAATGGCGGCGTGTTTTATAGCTGAGAACTGTTCGTTTATTGTTGGAATAATCGAATAGTGGAATTGTAGAATGTATACTAACCAGCCAATAAGCTCGGTCGGATACCTGGAAGGGAGAAATCATTATTTGTGTCGGATGATAGGGATAAGAATATGCGATTGTGTAGGAAATCTGTAGTCAGTTAATGACGGATAACATACAGAAAAGTAGAAAAAAGTATAAATGCACTCGGTGTAGAATGGTGTCGTAAGAGGACTTGGTAAAGAGTGGGTGAAATTTGAGCTACTTCCTCTGTGGGTTAGGATGATGATAAACATGGCGCTCCTCGGAATAGAAGTAATGTTTTAATATTACGAAATAATGCGTTTGTAATTCCGTTCTATAGCTAGATAACGTAATGGCTAATGGCGAAAACATTAAAAAACAGTATGTGCCATCTGTTATTGTCAACATATGCTAGTTTCGTCCAGAAGAAATTGCACATTTTTTATTATATATAAGAGATTATTTTATTGTTAGTAGTGTTTTTACTACATTGCATAACTTTGTATTCTTGCGTTCAACTAAGGGGAATAATTTATAGGATTCTGAAGCGGATATAACAAATGCATTAATAAACGGCTAAAACTAATTCAAATAAATTACATTATATGTTAATTCATTTTAATTTGACTTTTGCCATGCGAAGAATCAAGAACAAAACGAAGAAACGAAATTTCTATTTTTGTAAAGAAACATCGAAAAGTTTCCATAAAAGCATATTCACAACAAAAGTTGAAGATTTGTTGAATTATAAATAATTTATTAGAATGTTCAAAGGAAACAAAGTTTACCTTCGAAAATTAACTATCTTCTCCTTCTCTTTCCCTTTCTCTTTTTTCGCTCTTCTATCCCATCCAATTTTTTTGTTCTCCACTTTTCTTCTTTACTTCTTTCTCACCTCCTCTTCCTATTCTCCCTACTTCTTCCCTTTTTCTTCTTTTCTCTTTTTCTTACTCTATATAATCAAGTAAACTTATTAGTTTGTCGATTTTGCCACCGATAACGCGATTCTTATAAAGTATCAGGTTGACAAGAAAGTTCTTGCGGGTTTTAACTTTTAAATTTGTCTTTTCAATCTCTCTCGGATAGCTTGAAATCGTCGTATACGTTGCATCTCATTCAGAAGCAAATTCTCGAACAGTTGTGCGTGGATTGGCTTCAACTAAAGTTTTTTAAATGATTGTTGTCAACAGATGATGGCCGACCACTACGCTCATCATCTTTACAGTAGTGGTTCCTAGGCCAAACGCTTCGTTGATATCGCGAACTATTTCAGCAGCTTTTCGACATAGCCTGAATTGAAATAAGTAATCAGTGTGACCCTTGTCAAAATTCATACCAGCTGATTTAATCACTATTGACGAAAGGTCACTAATATGTGACATTTTTGAATAACACGAGATGAAAACAACAAATAATGCACATTATCAATCCTGAAAAATTCGGAAACAAAGATGTTTTTATTTTATTCTAGTTTTCTTGTTCACAGCCTGTTGCACAAAACACAACGAAGCGATTCAGAGTGAAGAGAACGGAGAGAGAAACAAAGACAATTCTACTGCCATTACTACTATTACTTATACTACTACTACTGCTACTACTACTACTACTACTACTAATAATAATAATAATAATGATAATAATAATAACAATAATAATAATAATAATAATAATAACAATAATAATAATAATAATAATAATAATAACAATAATAATAATAATAATAATAATAATAATAAAGTCTGAAATATTAAGAAAACCCCTTGAGTGCGGATACTAACACACATGAGCTACATGCACAAACTGAACATACAGAAATACAACAGATATAAAACACAAAGAAGCATCACATGGAATCATGAGAACTAAAGCTGTAAAATTGTAAGTTAATCCACAGCGCCCCTTCCTTCCCCCTCCCCCAATTTGTGTGTGTCACCAAAAACTAACGCCACACCAAATAAGCGAGTAGGGTCAAGGGGGATGGAAAGATCGAGACGAGAACTCACTAGCCTAACGTCCGTTGGATGAGTTCAAAGAGGACTGTGGCCTTGAGGAGTCTTTTTGCCACCTAAATTCCAGTGAAGATCAATGGTTGTCGCTAACGAGAAATCAATGGTAAGCGGTTGTTACGATAATGCAAACTCATTTGCAATGGCTATCGAAAGAGGTGGAGAGTACTAGAAATCTCGGGAGACTTGTTGACACTCAGATTCCATAGAATACCATAAGTTGTTCTTAAAGAAAAATCTTTGATGATGGTCTGTGTGGCTACTCCTAGTGAGTAAATAATACTTTCGATAAGCAACATAATTAATAAGGAATGTTGGTTAGAAATAATTGCATGTACAGTCATGTTTGTTGTTGGGGAGTTACAGCTCAGAGCGTCTTTTCTTGTCTTAACAGAATACAAAACCGATTTCGAAATCTAGTGGTGGTGCTCTTTTCTCATCACTACTACCTTTTTCTCGCAGGTAAAAATACCAGGTTGGGAAACTGGCGCGGTCTATCCTTCTGGAACTCTCTTAAGCCGTGGTAAGCAACCCATCTAGTGATGGCGTCACGATAAAAATACCCTTGATAGCCTTTGCGAAGCATCAAGTATTTCCAGCCATTAGAACAAACGGGAAAATTCTGCCGAATTTGTTCACGTTTCACCTGCGCCTACTTCTTACAGAAAAGACGTTGTTAGTGTCTCTCTACTCTATCGTTTTGTTTTTCTCATGGTAGATGCTCGACTAGCCTTTATTATATTGTCCCTATCTATCAACCATTGACAACAGAAACATGTCTAGCTACAATCACTGTTAACAATCTCTCTACCTACCTACTTACCTACATACATACATACATACATACATACATACATGATGATTGCTGCATCTTTCCAGATGATCGCCGTCATATTGAGTTCTCCCAATCTTGTCGTCCATGCCATCTCAGATGACTCTGCACTCCCGCCGCAGATTTGTACATCTTGAAGCAGATGTGACATACAAATTGAGCAATTTCCATCGAGTTGATTTCCTCTAAAGGTTGAAGGGTATTCCTATGAACAATCACTTGTCTTCTTAGACCAGCAGTAGACTTGCAAACTTTGCTGCATGTTAAACAGATCGTTTGGTTCGGACTAATAGATGCAAAGTTGACCTGAAAAGGAGTTTTGTGCGACTTAAGCTTTTGGCCAGCTTTTGACAAAAGCACTCGTTCACAAGTGTCGCATCTCCAGCTCTCTGTGTCATGGTTAAGACCGTCAATTAAACCTATGGGAAGCTCTCACTTCAGATTGCTGTGGCTCTGCTTTCTTTTCTCTAGAGCATAACAACTTTCACGTACAAGCTTTCGCCATTTCGGCCTTTGCAGAGTAAGTTCTTCCCATGTGTCGATGTCGATTTGTAAGACTTCCAAATTATTCTTTGTGGAGTCCCTGAACCTCTTCCTATGCTTGTGTTGAGGCCGCTTGCCATTTTCCAGCTCCCCGTAAAAACATTTGTTTTGGCAGTCTACAATCTTTCATTCGAACCAAGTGGCCCACCCAACGCATGTGAGATCCAATTGCAAAAGTCTCAACACTAGAGTAACATGCTCTCACAAGGACTTCAGTATCGGGTACTTGTGCTTGCTACTTGATGTTTAAGATACGTCTCAAGCATTTTGGGTGAAATCGTTCAAACCATTTAATGTGTCTTTGATGCAATGCCCATGTCTCCGATGATTACAACATTGTGGTTAGCACACAGGTCTTGTAAACGCAGATCTTAATCTTGTCTGTGATGTCACGATCAGGCCACACTCTCTTCTCCAACCTTCCAAAATCTACAGATGACTTCTGAATTCGCCTGTGGATTTCAGTGTCGAGACAGCCATCCCTCGACAGATAATTAAAAAGGTATACAAATGAATCAACTACTCCCAGTCTAGCACCAGAGACCATCATGTTCGGTTCCACGTATGACTGGCCCTGTGCAGGAGTAAACATCACATTTGTTTTAGACAGACAGACCAAAGGCAGTGCAGGAGTCAGCAAAGCTATCTATTATATGCTGCATATCAGTCTCAGTATTCGACAAAAAACAGCATCGTTTGCATACAGTAACTCCTTGACCAAGACGTGATGCAGCTTGGTTCTGGCATTAAATCTTCTAAGATTAAAAATGCGACCTGTGGTTCGAAACTTTAACATAACACCTCTATCACAATCTCGAAGCGCATGAGCAAGTAGAACAGCAAAATATATAGAGAAAAGAGTAGGGGCAGGAATATCATCTTGTTTGACACCATTGTAAACTGGGATTTCATCAGGCAATTTTCCGTTAAATGAGACTCGAGCTTTCATGTCCCTGTGCAGTTCCTTGAATATTCTAACAAAGGTTGGAGGACACCCTAATTTCTCTAAGATTAACCAGACAGCATCCCTGTTAACGGTGTCAAATGCTTTGGTCAGATCCACAAACACTTGATACAGTGGTATCTGTTGTTCAATGCATTTCTCCTGGATATGCCGGGCCGAAAAAATCATATCCATAGTTTCTCTGCCAGACCTAAAGCCACTTTGTGATTCTAGAATAGGACAAACATCCTCCAGTAACCTGTTTAATAGAAGTCGTGTGAGAACTTTCCCAACGGCTTCCAAAAGCATAATCTCACAGTAGTGATCACAAACATTCTTCCGTCCCTTTCCTTTAAACAGGGTCGCCAAGACACCATCAATCCAATCCTGTGGAACATGAACACCTTCACAGATTTCCTCAACAAAACCAAGGATAGCATTAGCAATATTCACACCTTCTCTTAAGAAGCTCCACCGGAACACCATCCAAACCAGGTGCCTTGCCACTGCTGATTTGTGCGATAGCCAACTGCACCTCAACCAGATTAGGCAAACGATCCATTCTGAATACGGTATAACATTGTGGTAGGCTATCAATTGCATCAGCATCTACTGAGGGATTCTGAAACACATTAGGAAAGTTCTCTTGCCATCGTTTCAAGATATTTTCTGGATCCTTAATGACAACAGAACCATCTTTCGACATCAGGGGAGATATTGAAGAGGTAGGAGGACCAAATACTTGGCGCAGGAATCCATAGAATTCCTTCGAATTTTTTGTGTTAAACGCGTTTTCGATCTGCTCCGTTATATTCATCCACCATTGGTTTTTCATTTTTCTTAGCTCACGTTGCAATGTGGTTTTGACCTCTTTGTATTGTCGCAAATTAGTTGCATGATCAAAATGATCTTCACGAAGTAAAAATTCATAAATTGTCTGTTTATTCATCGGCAACTGATTAATTTCAAGATTGTTGTCGTCAAACCAATCCTTGTTCTTATCCCTCTTGGAGCCAAGAACTTCAGCACCAGCAGAATAAAGCTGAGTCTTAAAATTCACCAACATACCATCAAACGCAAGATTATCGAGCTTTTCTGCCATACTCTTTTGAACTTCAGGCAACTTTAACTTGGCGAAATCAATACGGCTAGGCACCCTAACACCACTGTGACGAACTTTCTTATGGATTCGTAAATTAAACTTTCCTTTCACCAAATTGTGATCGGTGTCACATTCAGCACTGTGTATGACACCAACAGTATATGCATCTCGAAGGTCGCATTTTCGAGTTATGATGAAGTAAATTAGGTGACCATGCTTTGAACGTGGGTGTATCCAAGTAGATTTGTGCTTCAGTTTACGGCGAAAAAAGTGTTACAGATAGCAAGATTAAATTCTGAACACAGCTCTAGTAGTTTAAGGCCATTAGCATTCATGGTACCAATACCATAGCGGCTAAGAACACTTCAGGTCTCATAGTCTTTCCCAACACGGACATTGAAATCACCAAAAATAACAAGTTTTTCATTAATTGGTGTAGATGCCAAAACAGAGCGAAGAGACTCATAGAAACACAAGATGTTATCTTCATTCATAGACCGAAAGAATAGTGATGAATCTGTTATGTGAGAGAGGAACACAAAGTTTCATGATGCGAGCACAGATACTGGAAGGAATATTCATAGTATCAACCAAGGATGTTTTAATCGCAAAACGGAGTCCACCATTTCTACGGATACCCTCCGGTTTACCAATCCAGAAGAGAGTGTAGCCTGATGATACCTATGTCATTTGATCTTCTCCTGAGAGACGAGTCTCTGACAGAGCAGGAATATCTATAAGTCTCCGTAGCTCTGCAGTTACAAGCGCTGTCTTGCTCTCTGGACATACATACATACATACTAATCCACATACCTACTAACCTACCTAAAACGAAACGTAACTTCCATAGGTAAAGGTTTCTATTCTAGTATTGCTCGTCTGTGGATAAAGCGATGGAGGGCTGCTTCTCAGATGGCTACAACATAGTCATTTTCAAGTCCAAGTTAAACAAATTCTTGTCGAGCCGCTCTTATAAAAATCAATTTCTTCCCAATCATCACCATCCTAACAGATGTAATACTTATCCTCGAGAGCCGTTTGAGCCTTCATAAGTGGTGACAGTAAAAAATAAAAAAAAGAATAGTTTAATATGAAGTACAATAAAAAAAAAGAACTTAGCTTGTAAAACTGTGTAGATTTTACTGTGGATTTATTGAAGTAACCATACTTTTTGTCGAAAACATTTTATCATTTTTTATTTTAATAGATTCTTTATGTTCGCATATACTTTTTATGTAAGTTACGCTAATTAACCAATATAATGTTGATTGCATGTTGATTCTATGTATTTTAAATTATTAGTGAAATTGTTAATTTCTTTGTGAAGTTGTTGTATGATAGGAATTCCTCGTTTAGTTAATGTCTAATAGAAATGTTCGTGTTTTGAGGTCATATGATTTTTCTAAAATAAAAAAACATACATTTAGACGCCGCGTTTCTTGCAGACAGCTGTAAAATAGCAAATAGCGGACTGAATTCACGTTTTTCTTGTTATTATAAATATTTACAATACAAAAATATAACTGTAATTATAAGTATTTAAATGTGTAATATGGTGGTGTTTTATATAAGAATGAGTGTGTATAACAGTTTATTTGTATATATAAATGTTCATATGTTTTCGTGTCTATTGAATGTATATACCGTGTATATATTTATGAGTTTTTCTATTATCGTCTACTGTTCTCGTATTTATACGTGTCGATATATCCACAGATACAGTTCAAGAACATACATATAACATTTACAACAAAAAGGAATGGATAACAGTTTTCTGGGGATTTACATCGGCCAATACAAGAAACATATTTGGTCCGTGTTTGGTTTTGTTTGACAGAAAGACGCAAAGAGATTCCTCCCAACGAAGCAACAAATCTCGGGTTGTCTTTACAGCAACTTTATTTAACTCCTACCTTCCTTACATTAGATTGGATCCCTCGCTCTTCCAAGTGCTTCGAGCCATTACGACTTATCGGTCCGATTTCTGTCTGTATAGTTCAACTCTAATCACTATGTGACCAAATTCTACGTTTACAAAAACATCTCACTTCTAATGACGTAATCTAGACGTATCACTCATGACAATACCTGTCACGTATACTTTATATATCTAGAAAACATTCGTATTTGTGTTAATTGTGAAAACTAATGTTCCTTTCCATTTCTCACGAGGATATTTTAATCATACAAAATACCTTTCGCTTGATACATTCTTTCTAACATATTACTTGCGATCATAATAATAATAGTCTTAAGCCGGATAAGCTACGTAATAAATGTTTCAACTTTTTTAACTACATGTTTCATTGGGATCTTCTTTGTTTAATTTTTATTATATATATATATATATATATATATATGTATATATATATATATAATTATACATTTATAAATATATATATATACCTACATTTATAAATAAACATATATATTAAAAATAACTTTCGTTATTTACGTTTAAATATATTTCAGTTAATTTTTGGACCTAACCGATAATTGTCCCTAATATCACCAGATGGAATCGAAGGAAAGCTCAACAATGTCTTTAGATTACGTGAAAATTATATATATATATATATATATATATATATATATATATATATATGTACATTTATATATATGTATATATATATTTATATATATATGTATATAAACATATACGTATATATATACATTTATATAAATGTATATATATATACATTTATATAAATGTATATATATACATTTATATATATGTATATATACATTTATATATATGTATATATATATTTATATATATATGTATATATACATTTATATATACATTTATATATATATGTATATATATACATATATATATATTTATATATATGTATATATATATACATTTATATATATACATTTATATATGTATATATATACATTTATATATATGTATATATATACATTTATATATGTATATATATATTTATATCTATATACATATATATATAAATGTATATATATATATATAAATGTATATATATATATATATATATATAAACATTAATATATATATCAAAAAATAACTTTCGTTATGTACGTTTAAATATATTTCAGTTCGTTCATGGACCTAACCGATAATTGTCCCTAGTAGCACCAGATGGAATCAAAGGAAAAGCGTAACAATGTTTTTAGATTATTGAAAATGCTTGAACTGTTGACAATTTCTTTCTCTTATCCAGTTTACGGCGCAATATACAACAAATTCGCTTCGGCATTTTCCGGCAGGTTACGTAAGTAGGCGAAAGTGAAGACTGTCAAACGATTAATTAAATTAAAACGCAACTTCTTTTTTCTTTCCCTATGTTTAGAATTGTGTTTTCATTAAGAAAGGGGGGTTTCACGTTGACATAGCGTGTTGAAAGTCATTTTCGATTTCAAATTTTTTCTTTATTCAATCAATTTAACCCATTGTATCGAAAGTTGTCGTCTGCTGACAGCTAATTGGATGATCACTTCGGCATCTTCCGGTTGCTTAGAGAACTTGATGGAAAATGCTAGTGCGAAGTTGCTGGAGATTGGGTGGTAAACTAGATAAGTACCTGATTTTTTTAATGCACAATCATTGATCTGGATAGATAGATAGATAGATAGATAGATAGATAGATAGATAGATAGATAGATAGCTGTATTAATTTTTAAAACGGAGAAGAATAAAAAGAGGTTTCAGTTACGAGCTTTATAACAAAGTGAGTTCATTGACTGGTAACTGTTGTTATTTTAAAACGAGTTTACATTATTCTGTCTTGGGGATTTCGATACGTTAATTGCTCAACACCTGCTGTCTATTATTTTCCACTTGCTATAATTAGTCGCTTATGCTGGGTGAGAAGACACCATTATCGTAAAAGAACAACGTTCTTCTAATAGCTTCACTAAACCGGAGATTAACTGTCCATATATCTGTGTATTTGTTGCGTTATCAACCTTGTGCTATACCTCGTGCTGGTTGTTCTCTTTCTAGCGTTTCTTCGTGACACTTCCAGACTGAAAGCTTGTCTTCCTGAAATCAAAGTTCCTTAGTTATACTTCCAAGGGAATTAACTCGGTACACAGGAAGTCCAGTGGAAATACAAGTAGGTTGAGAGATGATAACCAGTTCGTGTGCATGACGTGTAAGACAACGAAAATGATGTGAACAAATTATATTTGGATGGTGAAGCCATTAAGGTTGTCCAGAAGTTTTTTTTTTGTGGGGGGGGGGGCGGATGGGGGTACTTTAGTGATACCATGTTAAAGGGTGGCTCAGAAGTAGTGACGTATTTTTAAATTAAAATTAACGTTAAAATATGTCACTACTTCTGGGCCACCCTATACAAAAGAAAGCCAGTTCTAGTGTGATTGCAATTGTTCTAAGTAGAATAAGCTTAGCGAACTATTGCCATTACTAAACAACAAAGCGTTTCCACTGTCGACTAATAAAACATCCTATCAGGCATATATACGTAGTGTGATGATTTTGGTAAATGAAACCTGATCAGTGAGGAGTAAAGATATGAGGGAGAGAAATTATATCATAAAGATAGAGATGTGATTTGCCGCCCTTTTTCATGTAACACTCTGGATTGGTAAAACTAATGAAGAAAGAAACAGCCATCATCATCATCATCATCATCATCATCATCATCATCATCAGACCATATATGGACTACAGTTGTCATATGTCGACTGTGGAATCTGTGTCTCATTCGATGGTTCTTGATAAATTGCGAAAACGTATCTGTAATTTGATTGGCCCTATTTTTCTTCTTCACTGCAACCCCTCACTCATAGACGTAATGTTGATAGCCTGTGTCTTTACTAAAAATACTATAATAGCGTGTGTTCTTCAGAATTGTCTTATCTATTTCCTGTTTCTTTTGTTCCAGCTCGTTTGACTCGTTAGTCTAATGGTCTCCGTCAATTCGCTATTTTAATCCCTCTTTATAATACAAATTCTCATTCCAGTAACTTCTTTCTTTCTAAAGACTGCAAGGCTGTGGAACTCTCTTCCTGCTCACTGTTTTCCTTCTACCTGCAAGCCTAGTTTTTTTTTTTTCAAGACTAAGATCAATAACCATCACATGCCTTTCTGATAATCATCTTTCGTTCTTGTTAGCTCCTTATATCAAGTGGCTTTATGCCTTGTCTCGAGCGATTTCCATAAGAAAAATCATCATCATTATCATCATCATCGGCTTAACGTCCATTTTACATTATGGCATGTGATAGACGGCTTATAGAAATTGACATTCAAACTAACCTATCTGTAGTCAGCTCTTAATGCCTCTTTCTCTTGAGCCACTCTTTATCACTTTCCTCCCATCTTTGCCTTGGCCTAATCATGTCAATTGATCCTGCTAACAACTGTTCTATGCATACTATTCCAAGAACTCTTATTCTCTTTTTTAATGTAATCATCGAAGTTTCCTGTACTGCACTCGTATCCCCATATTGTGGCGTCGTTCGCCTTTCTTTTTCATGCGCCAGAGTGGATTGATGAATTAATAAACGTTCTACGTTGTGCTGGTCAAATTCGTTGCTTGATTCCGACACGATTAAAATATATTTTGTTTTTAGTTGTTTTTTTCCTTTTTGTCTTTTCGTAAATCCTGTCTCCACGGAATTCCAGTATATTTTATATATCGTGTATTGTATCCTCATTCTGTTTATTTTATATGCATACTTCCTTTAAGACCCGATTCTATTTATTTTATTATAGATTTATATAAAATATAACTACTGCCTAAAGGATCCCTTATCGGGACGGCTATTGATTTTGGAAAATCCCGAATGGGTCATAACTACAGCATTTGTATTTGTAGGATAATTATTTTTCAAGTAGAATATATCGAATTCCTTTGATTAAATATTTCCCACAGCAAATATGCTATTTGCATTCACCGCAACAATGCAACCAAACATGCAACGGCATAGTGCATGTTTACATCATCAATCAAATACCCAATGCAACAGTCAATAAAGAATATCGACAGAATAAAAAATTATTTAATAACAAATAAAAAGTTCGCGCTCAAAAATAATGAGTTTATTAAAGAGTTTTAGCACCAACAATTCTTTTTTTAAAATAGAGAAATAATTTAAAATAATTAAAAAGTTTTACCGGTTTTCTTATAAAAGTAAAGACAGTTTCTTTGTAGGATGTTTTAGCATTGTAACTGGCTTATACAACCTGAATATTTAATTTTATTTTGGCATAAACATCTACTTTTAATTCGAATATATTTCTCAATATTTTATCCGGAACGGTACTGATCTTGTGAAAATCCGTCGCCTCTGTTGAAAGTTTTAGGCAGACATGCAAACATACATACATACATACATACATACATACATACATTTATATACTGGTAACTAAGAATTTCCGACACAAAACCGATTAAAAAGCTTGCCCTATCTCTGAATACTCTTTATGTAAAATTTCAAATGTTTAGAACAGAAATTGACTGAGTAATTTGGGAAAGACCGAACCGGTCAATTTTTTTTAACTTTGACCCCTATTATGACCCCTTAAAATTTATTGTTTTGGGCTCAAATAAAGTTATTAAATTAGATCCACGTCCAAGGAATCTATATCTAAAATTTCAATTGTTTAGACACAAAATTGTCGAAGGAGTTTGGTAGAGTTCTCAAATGTTAAATCGTTGAACTTTGGACCCTTAACAGACAAATTTCTGGCCGACAACGGATTACAAAGATTTTTCCAAATCTCAGTACCCTGCATATCAAATTGCCAGTCTGTGGACTGAAAATTGCAGGGAAATGTACACAGAAAGACAGACAGACAGACACACACACACACACACACATATACACACACACACACACACACACACACACACACACACACTTTGATAGATATACTAGCATTTCAGCCCGGCCTTGCCCGGGTGTTTGGAGGTGTATGTTGAGCAAAAAAAAAAAGCGGTCAATTTTTTTAACTTCTACCCCTATTATTTATCATTTATTGTTTTGGGCTTAAACTAAGTTATTAAGATCCATGTCCAAGGAACCTATATCTAAAATTTCAAGTGTCTAGACTCAAAATTGTCGTAGGAGTTTGGTAGAGTTCTCAAAGGTAAAATCGTTGAACTTTGACCCCATAACAGCTAAATTTCTGGCCGACAACGGATTACCAAGATTTTCCAAAATCTCAGTACCTTGTATATCAAATTTTGAGTCTGTAGACTGAAAATTGACAGAGTTATTGCGTAGGAAAATGTACACGGACAGACACAGAGACACACAGACACACACACAGACACGTTCACTTTTATAGATATAATAGCATTTCAGCCCGGCGTTGCCCGCGTGTTTGGATTTGTCTGTTGAACAAAAAAAAATCAACAAAAAAAAAGTGGTAGTGGGAAGGCATGCTCAAACCCGTACCGCGAAGAAGGAAAAGGACAAAGTAAAAACCTGACGTCTATGCTGTTACGACCACCGTAAAACCAGAAGCGACATTTTTTAAAATTAAGGCTAGACAATCTAAAGGAGAGGATAACTTTCAAAAATATCGGCGAAAAAAGTGACCGTCCCCCCCCCCTGTAGAAAAGTGCCTAGTTGAAGGTGTAATATTAATGTTTTTAGCCAATTTTTCGATATTTGTCGTATAAAAGGTCGAACTTCAAAACGATACTGGTCTTGGTAAAATCCGTTGCCTCTGTTGAAGGTTTTAGGCAGACATGCATACATACATACATACATACATACATTTATATATTGGTAACTAAAATTTTCGACACAAACCGATTAAAAAGCTTACTCTATCTCTTAATACCCTTTATGTAAAATTTCAAATGTTTAGACCAGAAATTGTCTGAGTAATTTGGAAGAGACCGCAGAGGTATAGGTTTTTTTTAATTTTACCCCTTTTTTGACCCCCTTAACATTTATTGTTTTGGGCTCAAATTAAATTATTAAGTTAGATCCATGTCCAAGGAACCTATATCTAAAAGTTCAAGTGTTTAGACCCAAAATTGTCGAAGGAGTTTGGTAGAGTTCTCAAAGGTCAAATCGTTGAACTTTGGTCCCTTAACAGACAAATTTCTGGCAGAAAACCGATCACATACATTTTCCCAAATCTCAGTACCCTGTATATCAAATTTCGCGTTTGTAGACTAAAAATTGACAGAGTTATTGCGTAGGGAAATTTACACAGACAGACAGTCACACAGACCCACAGACACACAGACACGTTAACTTTTATAGATATACAGATAGATTGATTACTTGCTCGAATGATTCCATTCATTTCATTATTTTTTCTATTTATTCTTTGCAATAGTAAACGAGAGATCGAAATAATTATTGCTGAATATTCTGATATATTTAATGTCCGGGGAACGCTGCGAACAAACTAATTATCTTTATAAAAATAAACTTACTTGATCAACTCACGTGATTTATTTTTTCCATCACGGGTAGTACACCATACAGATATTTTTTATCTTTGCTTTTTTTTAATTCTGAACAAGGACCTAAATACTCAATGACTGGAATGCATTCCGTTCTCTTGATTCAGTAATAAAAGTCTGTTTGTGAGTGGCAAGAGTATTTGGGGGGGGAGCATTCTTTTACAAAATATCTATAGCATTTTCTTTTGTCTGTCCTGCTTAAGTTTGAAATGGTCAAACACGCAATGAATGGGCGTGTCTAACGAATATCGTAACTTGTCATTTGTGTACGCGTTTGTCTTTGCTGTAGAAAAATACATTTTTGTTTTTGTAGTTTTCTTTTTTAATTATTTCGGTCTTTTGATCAAGTGAGCTACCGAACTTTCTTGTAATCTGCAGATAACGTTCAGAAAACGTGAGATTAGACGCACAAAACACAAAACAAACGAGATCTCGTTGTAGAATTTCAATCAGATAAAACGGTGACGTCTTTATCAGTGCTATGTTAGTTTCAATCGTGAATGTTGGGGTTGCTATAGGCCTCGCGTGATTTACAAAAGTTTCTTGGTCTTCGTTCAATTCTTCAGACTCGCTCAAAATCAGCATTACACCCACATAGTAAGATTAGATATACCGGCGTTACCCAGGAGTTTTTAGTTTTATTTTTGTTTCCCCTGTCTTCTATTTTTTACAAAATCGACAAAACGATATTCTAATATTTAAATATAAATATTTGAATCCTATTTATTTAAAACTAATAATTCAACAATCACATGCAAATGTTTAAACTTTAATTCCACCATAAGCAGAAACCCAGGAATTAACTTGTAATGTTTTACCTTTGGGCATAATGTGTTTTTATGGAAATCGCTCCAGACAAGGCATGAAGTCACTTGATCTAAAGAGCTAACAAATACTACTTCAAGTTCAAAATCTAGTCACTGATAAATGTCATCTGGATTTCGACCTCGAAAACATCATGTCTTCCTTATTTCTTAGAAAGACCACTTACGGAATTTGAAAAGTAAATGACAAAATATGAAATGCGAAACTTACGAAGTTGGCAAAAAATAAAAACATTTTTACCATCCTTAAATACATAGAAGATACTGCAAAGAAAGAGGGATCCCTCTATCGCAGTAGAAGACTTTTTCAGTTTGCCAGTACCTTATATCCTTATAAAGCAACTATTAGCCTATGCTTGGAGGATTGTTGCCACATCTAGATACAAAACTAGCCTTTCCCTCTTGGCCAACGCATGCAAAAAAAGTTTTAAACTGGTTTGGGTGCACACTGTATAACAAAGCCCAATACCTTATTGTATAGCTGCAATGTTGAAATCCATTGCTGCAATGTTGTATTCCATTATTGTAATGTTGTATTCCATTGCTGCAATGTTGTATTCAATTGCTTCAATGTTGTATTCAATTGTTGCAATGTTGTATTCCATTATTGCAATGTTGTATTCAATTGCTGCAATGTTGTATTCCATTATTGCAATGTTGTATTCCATTATTGCAATGTTGTATTCCATTATTGCAATGTTGTATTCAATTGCTTCAATGTTGTATTCAATTGTTGCAATGTTGTATTCCATTGCTGCAATGTTGTATTCAATTGCTGCAATGTTGAAATCCATTGCTGCAATGTTGTATTCAATTGCTTCAATGTTGTATTCAATTGTTGCAATGTTGTATTCAATTGCTGCAATGTTGTATTCAATTGCTGCAATGTTGAAATCCATTGCTGCAATGTTGTATTCCATTATTGTAATGTTGTATTCCATTGCTGCAATGTTGTATTCCATTATTGCAATGTTGTATTCCATTGCTGCAATGTTGTATTCAATTGCTTCAATGTTGTATTCAATTGTTGCAATGTTGTATTCCATTATTGCAATGTTGTATTCAATTGCTGCAATGTTGTATTCCATTATTGCAATGTTGTATTCCATTATTGCAATATTGTATTCCATTATTGCAATGTTGTATTCCATTGCTGCAATGTTGTATTCAACTGCTTCAATGTTCTATTCCATTATTGCAATGTAGAACTCCTTTGCTGCAATGTTGTATTCAATTGTTGCAATGTTGTAATCAAGTGTTGCAGTGTTGTATTCAATTGTTGCAATGTTGTATTCCATTGCTGCAATGTTGAATTCAATTGTTGCAATGTTGTATTCTATTGCTGCAATGTTGTCTTCCATTGCTGCAATGTTGAATTCAATTGCTTCAATGTTGTATTTAATTGTTGCAATGTTGTATTCAATTGTTTCAATGTTGTATTCCATTATTGCAATGTTGTATTCCATTGCTGCAATGTTATATTCCATTGCTGTAATGTTGTATTTGATTGCTGCAATGTTGTATCCAATTGCTGCAATGTTGTATTCAATTGTTGCAATGTTGTATTCAATTGCTGGAATGTTGTATTCTATTGCTACAATGTTGTATTCCATTGCTGCAATGTTGTATTTCATTGCTGCAATGTTGTATTCAATTGTTTCAATGTTGTATTCCATTATTGCAATGTTGTATTCCATTGCTGCAATGTTGTATTCCATTGCTGTAATGTTGTATTTGATTGTTGCAATGTTGTATCCAATTGCTGCAATGTTGAATTCAATTGTTGCAATGTTGTATTCAATTGCTGGAATGTTGTATTCTATTGCTACAATGTTGTATTCCATTGCTGCAATGTTGTATTCCATTGCTGCAATGTTGTATTTCATTGCGGCAATGTTGTATTCTATTGCTGCAATGTTGTGTCCATTGCTGAAATGATGTATTTCATTTCTGCAATGTTTTATTCAATTGTTGCAATGTTGTATTCAATTATTGCAATGTTGTATTCCATTGCTGCAATGTTGTATTCCATTGCTGCAATGTTGTATTCAATTGTTGCAATGTTGTATTCCATTATTGCAATGTTGTATTCAATTGTTGCAATGTTGTATTCCATTGCTGCAATGTTGTATTCAATTGTTGCAATGTTGTATTCCATTGCTGCAATGTTGTATTCCATTGTTGCAATGTTGTATTCCATTGCTGCAATGTTGTATTCAATTGTTGCAATGTTATATTCTATTGCTGCAATGTTGTATTCCATTGCTGCAATGTTGTATTCAATTGCTGCAATGTTGCATTCAATTGTTGCAATGTTGTATTCTATTGCTGCAATGTTGTATTAAATTGCTTCCATGTTGTATTCAATTGTTGCAATGCTATATTCCATTGTTGCAATGTTGTATTCAATTGTTGCAATGTTGTATTCCATTGCTGCAATGTTGTATTCCATTATTGCAATGTTGTATTCCATTGCTGCAATGTTGTATTCAATTATTTCAATGTTGCATTAAATTGTTGCAATGTTAAATTCAATTATTGCAATGTTGTATTCCATTGCTCCAATGTTGAATTCAATTATTGCAATGTTGTATTCCATTGCTGCAATGTTGTATTCAATTGTTGCAATGTTGTATTCCATTGCTGCAATGTTGTATTCAATTGTTGCAATGTTATATTCCATTGCTCCAATGTTGTATTCCATTGCTGCAATGTTGTATTCAATTGCTGCAATGTTGCATTCAATTGTTGCAATGTTGTATTCTATTGCTGCAATGTTGTATTAAATTGCTGCAATGTTGTATTCAATTGTTGCAATGTTATATTCCATTGTTGCAATGTTGTATTCAATTGTTGCAATGTTGTATTCCATTGCTGCAATGTTGTATTCCATTATTGCAATGTTGTATTCCATTGCTGCAATGTTGTATTCAATTATTGCAATGTTGCATTAAATTGTTACAATGTTGAATTCAATTATTGCAATGTTGTATTCGATTGCTTCAATGTTGTATTCCATTGTTGCAATGTTGTATTCCATTGCTACAACGTTGTATTCAATTGCTGCAATGTTGTATTCAATTGCTACAATGTTGTATTCAATTGTTGCAATGTTGTATTCCATTGCTGCAATGTTGTATTCAATTTTTTCAATGTTGTATTCCATTGCTGCAATGTTGTATTCCATTGTTGCAATGTTGTATTCCATTGCTGCAATGTTGTTTCCAATTGTTGCAATGTTGTATTCCATTGCTGCAATGTTGTATTCCATTGCTGCAATGTTGTATTCCATTGTTGCAATGTTGTATTGAATTGTTGCAATGTTGTATTCTATTGCTGCAATGTTGTATTAAATTGCTGCAATGTTGTATTCAATTGTTGCAATGTTGTATTACATTGCTGCAATGTTGTATTCCATTATTGCAATGTTGTATTCTATTGCTGCAATGTTGTATTCAATTATTGCAATGTTGCATTAAATTGTTGCAATGTTGAATTCAATTATTGCAATGTTGTATTCCATTGCTCCAATGTTGAATTCAATTATTGCAATGTTGTATTCCATTGCTGCAATGTTGTATTCAATTGTTGCAATGTTGTATTCAATTGCTGCAATGTTGTATTCAATTGTTGCAATGTTGTATTCCATTGCTGCAATGTTGTATTCAATTGCTCCAATGTTGTATTCAATTGTTGCAATGTTGTATTCCATTGCTGTAATGTTGTATTCAATTGTTGCAATGTTGTATTCAATTGTTGTAATGTTGTATTCCATTGCTGCAATGTTGAATTCAATTGTTGCAATGTTGTATTCCATTATTGCAATGTTGTATTCCATTGCTGAAATGTTGTATTTCATTGCTGCAATGTTGTATTTCATTGCAGCAATGTTGTATTCTATTGCTGCAATGTTGTGTCCATTGCTGAAATGTTGTATTTCATTTCTGCAATGTTGTATTCAATTGTTGCAATGTTGTATTCAATTATGTCAATGTTGTATTCCATTGCTGCAATGTTGTATTGCATTGCTACAATGTAGTATTCAATTGTTGCAATGTTGTATTCCATTAGTGCAATGTTGTATTCAATTGTTGCAATGTTGTATCCCATTGCTGCAATGTTGTATTCAATTGTTGCAATGTTGTATTCCATTGTTGCAATGTTGTATTCAATTATTGCAATGTTGCATTAAATTGTTACAATGTTGAATTCAATTATTGCAATGTTGCATTCGATTGCTTCAATGTTGTATTCCATTGTTGCAATGTTGTATTCCATTGCTACAACGTTGTATTCAATTGTTGCAATGTTGTATTCCATTGCTGCAATGTTGTATTTCATTGTTGCAATGTTGTATTCAATTGCTGCAATGTTGTATTCAATTGCTACAGTGTTGTATTCAATTGTTGCAATGTTGTATTCCATTGCTGCAATGTTGTATTAAATTTTTTCAATGTTGTATTCCATTGCTGCAATGTTGTATTCCATTGTAGCCATGTTGTATTCAATTGTTGCAATGTTGTATTCAATTGCTGCAATGTTGTATTCAATTGCTGCAATGTTGTATTCAATTGTTGCAATGTTGTATTCCATTGCTGCAATGTTGTATTCCATTGCTGCAATGTTGTATTCCATTGTTGAATGTTGTATTCAATTGCTGCAATGTTGTATTCCATTGCTGCAATGTTGTATTCAATTGTTCCAATGTTGTATTCCATTGCTGCAATGTTGAATTCAATTATTGCAATGTTGTATTCCATTATTGCAATGTTGTATTCCATTGCTGCAATGTTGTATTCAATTATTGCAATGTTGCATTAAATTGTTGCAATGTTGAATTCAATTATTGCAATGTTGTATTCCATTGCTACAATGTTGAATTCAATTATTGCAATGTTTTATTCCATTGCTGCAATGTTGTAATTAATTGTTGCATTTTTGTATTCGATTGCTGTAATGTTGTATTCAATTGTTGCAATGTTGTATTCCATTGCTGCAATGTTGTATTCAATTGCTGCAATGTTGTATTTAATTGTTGCAATGTTGTATTCCATTGCTGCAATGTTGTATTCAATTGTTGCAATGTTGTATTCAATTGCTGCAATGTTGTATTCCATTGCTGCAATGTTGTATTCAATTGTTGCAATGTTGTATTCCATTGCTGCAATGTTGTATTCCATTGCTGCAATGTTGTATTCAATTGCTGCAATCTTTATTTCATTGTTGCAATATTGTATTCCATTGCTGCAATGTTGTATTCAATTGTTGCAGTGTTGTATTCAATTGTTGCAATGTGTAATTCAATTATTGCAATGTTGTATTCCATTGCTACAATGTTGTATTCCATTGTTGCAATGTTGTATTCCATTGCTGCAATGTTGTATTCAATTGTTGCAATGTTGCATTAAATTGTTGCAATATTTTATTCAATTGCTGCAATGTTGTATTCAATTGTTGCAATGTTGCATTAAATTGTTGCAATGTTGTATTCAATTGCTGCAATGTTGTATTCCATTGCTGCAATGTTGCATTAAATTGTTGAAATGTTGTATTCAATTGCTGCAATGTTGTATTGTATTGTTGCAATGTTGTGTTCCATTGCTGCAGTGTTGTATTCAATTGTTGCAATGTTTTATTCAATTGTTGCAATGTTGCATTAAATTGTTGCAATGTTGTATTCCATTGCTGCAATGTTGTATTCCATTGCTGCATTGTTGCATTAATTTATTGCAATGTTGTATTCAATTGTTGCAATGTTGTATTCAATTGTTGCAATGTTGCATTAAATTGTTCCAATGTTGTATTCCATTGCTGCAATGTTGTATACCATTGCTGCAATGTTGTATTCCATTGCTGCAATGTTGTAGTCCATTGCTGCAATGTTGCATTAATTTATTGCAATGTTGTATTCAATTGTTGCAATGTTGCATTAAATTGTTGCAATGTTGTATTCCATTGCTGCAATGTTGTATTCAATTGTTGCAATGTTGTATTCTATTGCTGCAATGTTGTATTCCATTGCTGCAATGTTGTATTCAATTGCTGCATTGTTGTATTCAATTGCTGCAATTTTACATTCCATTACTGAAATGTTTATTTTTGCAATGTTGCATTCCAGTAGTGTTATGCTGCATTCAATTGCTCAATTTTACACTCAGTTGGATTTCATTGCGACCATTTTTGCATTTCATTCTTTCAGTGTTGCATTTCATTGTTACAATGTTTTATTTCATTGTTGCAATGTTGTATTCTTTTTTTTCACATAGGCATCACCACTTATCAAGGCTAAGAGGCCACTCAAGGATAAGGGTTAAAGAGTGTACAGTAGTCATTGGACAATATAGTAATCATTAGTAATGAAAATTTGGTAAATTTGATAACTTATATAGAACGGCTCATCAAGAACTTATTTACGTTAGACTTGAAGACAACCATATTGTAGTCAGCCGGAAAGCAGGAAAACGGAAGAGAATTCCACAGGTGTGCAGTTCTAAGAAAGAAGCTTTGTTCATTGAATCTACGTTTAGGTTTAGGCACAGATAAAGTGTGGGGGGAATTATTGATAGTGTTTTCAGCTAGACGAGTGTTTCTTGTGAAAGTTTGGTGAGGGGGGCACTAGATTGAAGCTCAGTTGAACACCTTCCATGAAAATAACGATACATCAGAGACAAACTCGCAACATCTCCTCTGTGAGATAGAGGTTGCAAGGAAGAGAAAAGGACATCTCCCACGAGGCTACGAAGTCTATTTTGAACTCTATCAAGGCAAGACAAGTCCTTTCTAGCAGCTCCTACCCAGATGTGGCAACAATATTCCATCCTTGGACGTACCTGGCTCTTATATAGATAGAGAATAGCATCAGCAGTGAGATATTTACTGGATCGATAGGAAGATCCCACCATTTTCCCAGCGGCCTTGGCAACAGATTTGATGTACATGTTCCATTTAAGATCAAGAGCAAAGGTCAAGCCCAGAAGCTTGTCAAAACTTGAGGCCTCCTGAAGACGAGAGCCATTCATTTCAATTGATGCCAGATGTGGATCAGAATGTTGATGATGTAAAGAGAGAAGCTTGGTTTTAGATGCATTAAAAGTAACCAGCCATTCCTTTACCCATTGTACTACGTGCTCAAGATCAGAGGAGAGAGAATTGGAGAGAACTTGGTCGTTTACTGTCTTAGATGTGCTACCATAAATGGTTGTGTCGTCAGCATAAATGTCTGCAAATGATGTAAGAATGTGATTTGGAAGATCATTAATGTAGATCAGGAAAAGAGTTGGGCCCAGGATGGACCCCTGAGGGACACCGGCATTAATACTGTGAGCTTCTGATTTTTGCCCCTCAACTACCACTCTTATGAACCTATCAGAAAGAAATGATTTAATAATTGAGAAGACATTTCCAGCTATACCATAGCTAGAGATCTTATGAAGTAAACCTTTATGCCATACCCTATCGAAGGCCTTTGATATGTCAAGAGCAATTGCCCTAGAAAGGTTGCCTCCATCGAGAGATTTGCTAATCCTATGAGATATAACTGTAAGCACATCTGCTGTATATCTAGAAGAACGGAAACCATATTGCATGTCACTAAGAAGGTTATTTTTGTTGAGATGGTTGATTACTTCTGTATTTAACACAGATTCCAACAGCTTACTCATGATGCACAGGAGACTTATTGGCCTGTACTGAGAGGGGAGTGAGCGATCACCTGAATTCTTAAATACAGGGCATACTGATGAAATTTTCCAGGGAGATGGGAAACTATTCTCCTTAATACAACGTTTAAACAGTTTTGTAAGTATGGGCGCTAGTTCAGGTTGAAGTTTTTTTTTAGTACTATAATTGGAATACCGTCAGGGCTAGTTGCTTTACTGGAATCAAGTTTTTTGATTAGCTTGGCAACATCACGTACAGATATACGTATATCACATAGCGTGTTTTCTGATACAGGAGGAAATATTGGGGGTTGGCGGCTTTGGTCGCAAAGGGTAGAATTAGCTGCAAAGTTCTTGGCAAAGTGTTTGGCTTTGTCTGATGCTGACGAGATTACCTCAGGTCCATTGATAATAGTTGGGATGGAGCACACGCTTCTGTTCAGGATTCTGTTTGCTATTTGCCAAAACTGGTGGGAACCAAGCCGCTGCTCAGCTACTTTGGACTGAACAGATTGAGCATACAACTCTCTTGCGTTCTTTATTACTTTCTTACAATTGTTGCTGGCAGTCCTGAAAGCGGCTTTAGTTTTCATACATCTATTACGTTGGAAGCAGTGGAAAAAGTGATTTCTGTGCGCAATGGCAGCAGCACATTCTGGAGAGAACCATGGCTGGCTATTAGGTTTTTGCTGAAACTTTTTCGAGGGTATCAAACGGTCTATACCTACAATTAACCATTTCGTCAGGTCTAATACTATAGAGGACACATCCTTTTTAAACATGGAATACAGAGGTAGATCAGATATAAATGTATGGAAGCTATCACAGTCAGCCTTAGTGTATCGATATATTGTACGATGGAGAGGTACGTCTGGGGACATATTACATTTCATTTTTATCTTAATTGAAACAACAGAGTGGTCGGAAGATCGAAGAGGCGACAGAACAGAAACTGAACATAGTTCAGGGCAAGTTGTGAGAAACAGGTCTAGTAGGCTCGCATATTCTATTATTGCAATGTTGCATTCTATTATTGCAATGTTGCATTCTATTATTGCAACGTTGTATTCTATTATTGCAATGTTGTATTCTATTATTGCAATGTTGTATTCTATTATTGCAACGTTGTATTCTATTATTGCAATGTTGTATTCTATTATTGCAATGTTGTATTCTATTATTGCAATGTTGTATTCTATTATTGCAATGTTTCATTCTATTATTGCAACGTTGTATTCTATTATTGCAACGTTGTATACTATTATTGCAATGTTGCATTCTATTATTGCAATGTTGTATTCTATTATTGCAATGTTGAATTCTATTATTGCAATGTTGCATTCTATTATTGCAATGTTGCATTATATTATTGCAATATTGTATTCTATTATTGCAATGTTGGATTCTATTATTGCAATGTTGCATTCTATTATTGCAATGTTGGATTCTATTATTGCAATGTTGCATTCTATTATCGTAATGTTTTATTCTATTATTGTAACGTTGCATTCTATTATTGCAATGTTGTAATCTTTTATGGCAATATTGCATTCTATTACTGCAATGTTGTATTCTATTATTGCAATGTTGTATTCTATTATTGAAACGTTGTATTCTATTATTGCAACGTTACATTCTATAATTGCAATGTTGTATTCTATTATTGCAATGTTGCATTCTATTATTGCAATGTTGTATTCTATTATTGCAACGTAGCATTCTATTATCGTAATGTTTTATTCTATTATTGTAACGTGGCATTCTATTATTGCAATGTTGTAATCTATTATGGCAATGTGGTATTCTAGTATTGCAACGTTGAATTCTATTATTGCAATGTTGTATTCTATTATTGCAACGTAGTATTCTATTATTGCAATGTTGTATTCTATTATTGCAACGTTGTATTCTATTATTGCAACGTTGTATTCTATAATTGCAATGTTGTATTCTATTATTGCAACGTTGTATTCTATTATTGCAATATTTATTCTATTATTGCAACGTTGCATTCTATTATTGCAATGTTGTATTCTATTATTGCAATGTTGCATTCTATTATTGCAATGTTGCATTCTATTATTGCAACGTTGCATTCTATTATTGCAATGTTGTATTCTATTATTGCAATGTTGCATTCTATTATTGCAACGTTGCATTCTATTATTGCAACGTTGCATTCTATTATTGCAATGTTGTATTCTATTATTGCAACGTTGTATTCTATTATTGCAACGTTGTATTCTATTATTGCAATGTTTTATTCTATTATTGCAACGTTGTATTCTATTATTGCAACGTTGTATTCTATTATTGCAATGTTGCATTCTATTATTGCAATGTTGTATTCTATTATTGCAATGTTGTATTCTATTATTGCAATGTTGCATTCTATTATTGCAATGTTGCATTCTATTATTGCAACGTTGCATTCTATTATTGCAATGTTGTATTCTATTATTGCAACGTTGCATTCTATTATTGCAATGTTGTATTCTATTATTGCAATGTTGCATTCTATTATTGCAATGTTGCATTCTATTATTGCAATGTTGCATTCTATTATTGCAATGTTGTATTCTATTATTGCAACGTTGCATTCTATTATTGCAATGTTGTATTCTATTATTGCAACGTTGCATTCTATTATTGCAATGTTGTATTCTATTATTGCAATGTTGCATTCTATTATTGCAACGTTGCATTCTATTATTGCAACGTTGCATTCTATTATTGCAATGTTGTATTCTATTATTGCAACGTTGTATTCTATTATTGCAACCTTGTATTCTATTATTGCAATGTTTTATTCTATTATTGCAACGTTGTATTCTATTATTGCAACGTTGTATTCTATTATTGCAATGTTGCATTCTATTATTGCAATGTTGTATTCTATTATTGCAATGTTGAATTCTATTATTGCAATGTTGCATTCTATTATTGCAATGTTGCATTCTATTATTGCAACGTTGCATTCTATTATTGCAACGTTGCATTCTATTATTGCAATGTAGCATTCTATTATTGCAATGTTGTATTCTATTATTGCAATGTTGTATTCTATTATTGCAATGTTGCATTCTATTATTGCAATGTTGTATTCTATTATTGCAATGTTGTATTCTATTATTGCAACGTTGCATTCTATTATTGCAATGTTGTATTCTATTATTGCAACGTTGTATTCTATTATTGAAACGTTGTATTCTATTGCTGCAATGTTGTATTCTATTATTGAAATGTTGCATTCAATTATTGCAATGTTGCATTCTATTATTGCAACGTAACATTCTATTATTGCAACGTTGCATTCTATTATTGCAATGTTGTATTCTATTATTGCAATGTTGCATTCTATTATTGTAATGTTGTATTCTATTATTGCAATGTTGCATTCTATTATTGCAACGTAACATTCTATTATTGAAACGTTGCATTCTATTATTGCAATGTTGTAATCTATTATTGCAATGTTGTATTCTATTATTGCAATGTTGCATTCTATTATTGTAACGTTGTATTCTATTATTGCAATGTTGCATTCTATTATTGCAACGTTGCATTCTATTATTGCAATGTTGTATTCTATTATTGAAACGTTGCATTCTATTATTGCAATGTTGTATTCTATTATTGCAATGTTGTATTCTATTATTGCAATGTTGTATTCTATTATTGCAATGTTGCATTCTATTATTGCAACGTTGTATTCTATTATTGCAACGTTGTATTCTATTATTGAAACGTTGCATTCTATTATTGCAATGTTGCATTCTATTATTGAAACGTTGCATTCTATTATTGCAACGTTGTATTCTATTATTGCAATGTTGTATTATATTATTGCAACGTTGCATTCTATTATTGCAATGTTGTATTCTATTATTGCAATGTTGCATTCTATTATTGCAACGTTGCATTCTATTATTGTAACGTTGCATTCTATTATTGCAATGTTGTATTCTATTATTGCAACGTTGCATTCTATTATTGCAATGTTGCATTCTATTATTGAAACGTTGCATTTTATTATTGCAATGTTGTATTCTATTATTGCAATGTTGTATTCTATTATTGCAATGTTGCATTCTATTATTGCAACGTAACATTCTATTATTGAAACGTTGCATTCTATTATTGCAATGTTGTATTCTATTATTGCAATGTTGTATTCTATTATTGCAATGTTGTATTCTATTATTGCAACGTTGCATTCTATTATTGCAACGTTGTATTCTATTATTGCAACGTTGTATTCTATTATTGCAATGTTTCATTCCATGATTTCAATGTTGCATTCTATTATTGCAATGTTGCATTCTATTATTACAACGTTGCATTCTATTATTGCAATGTTGTATTCTATTATTGCAATGTTGTATTCTATTATTTCAACGTTGTATTCTATTATTGCAACGTTGTATTCTATTATTGCAATGTTTTATTCTATTATTGCAACGTTGTATTCTATTATTGCAATGTTGCATTCTATTATTGCAATGTTGCATTCTATTATTGCAATGTTGTATTCTATTATTGCAATGTTGCATTCTATTATTGCAATGTTGTATTCTATTATTGCAATGTTGCATTCTATTATTGCAACGTTGTATTCTATTATTGCAACGTTGTATTCTATTATTGCAATGTTGCATTCTATGATTTCAATGTTGCATTCTATTATTGCAATGTTGCATTCTATTATTACAACGTTGCATTCTATTATTGCAATGTTGTAATCTATTATTGCAATGTTTTATTCTATTATTGCAATGTTGTATTCTATTATTGCAATGTTGCATTCTATTATTGCAACGTAACATTCTATTATTGAAACGTTGCATTCTATTATTGCAATGTTGTATTCTGTTATTGCAATGTTGTATTCTATTATTGCAATGTTGTATTCTATTATTGCAATGTTGCATTCTATTATTGCAACGTTGTATTCTATTATTGCAACGTTGTATTCTATTATTGCAATGTTGCATTCTATGATTTCAATGTTGCATTCTATTATTGCAATGTTGCATTCTATTATTACAACGTTGCATTCTATTATTGCAATGTTGTATTCTATTATTGCAATGTTGTATTCTATTATTTCAACGTTGTATTCTATTATTGCAACGTTGTATTCTATTATTGCAATGTTTTATTCTATTATTTCAACGTTGTATTCTATTATTGCAATGTTGCATTCTATTATTGCAATGTTGCATTCTATTATTGCAATGTTATATTCTATTATTGCAATGTTGCATTCTATTATTGCAATGTTGTATTCTATCATTGCAATGTTGCATTCAATTATTGCAATGTTGCATTCTATTATTGCGACGTTGCATTCTATTATTGCAATGTTGTATTCTATTATTGCAATGTTTTATTCTATTATTGCAATGTTGTATTCTATTATTGCAATGTTGTATTGTATTATTGCAATGTTGTATTCTATTATTGCAATGTTGCATTCTATTATTGCAATGTTGTATTCTATTATTGCAATGTTTTATTCTATTATTGCAATGTTGTACTCTATTATTGCAATGTTTTATTCTATTATTGCAACGTTGCATTCTATTATTGCAATGTTGTATTCTATTATTGCAATGTTTTGTTCTATTATTGCAATGTTGTACTCTATTATTGTAACGTTGTATTCTATTATTGCAACGTTGCATTCTATTATTGCAATGTTGTATTCTATTATTGCAATGTTTTATTCTAGTATTGCAATGTTGTATTCTATTATTGCAATGTTGTACTCTATTATTGCAATGTTGTATTCTATTATTGCAATGTTGTATTCTATTATTGCAATGTTGTATTCTATTATTGCAACGTGGCATTCTATTATTGCAATGTTGAATTCTATTATTGCAATGTTGTATTCTATTATTGCAATGTTGTACTCTATTATTGCAATGTTGTACTCTATTAGTGCAATGTTGTATTCTATTATTGCAATGTTGTATTCTATTATTGCAACGTAGCATTCTATTATCGTAATGTTTTATTCTATTATTGTAACGTGGCATTCTATTATTGCAATGTTGTAATCTATTATGGCAATGTGGTATTCTAGTATTGCAACGTTGAATTCTATTATTGCAATGTTGTATTCTATTATTGCAACGTAGTATTCTATTATTGCAATGTTGTATTCTATTATTGCAACGTTGTATTCTATTATTGCAACGTTGTATTCTATAATTGCAATGTTGTATTCTATTATTGCAACGTTGTATTCTATTATTGCAACGTTGTATTCTATTATTGCAACGTGTCATTCTATTATTGCAACGTTGCATTCTATTATTGCAATGTTGTATTCTATTATTGCAACGTTGCATTCTATTATTGCAATGTTGTATTCTATTATTGCAATGTTGCATTCTATTATTGCAACGTTGCATTCTATTATTGCAACGTTGCATTCTATTATTGCAATGTTGTATTCTATTATTGCAACGTTGTATTCTATTATTGCAACGTTGTATTCTATTATTGCAATGTTTTATTCTATTATTGCAACGTTGTATTCTATTATTGCAACGTTGTATTCTATTATTGCAATGTTGCATTCTATTATTGCAATGTTGTATTCTATTATTGCAATGTTGAATTCTATTATTGCAATGTTGCATTCTATTATTGCAATGTTGCATTCTATTATTGCAACGTTGCATTCTATTATTGCAATGTTGCATTCTATTATTGCAATGTAGCATTCTATTATTGCAATGTTGTATTCTATTATTGCAATGTTGTATTCTATTATTGCAATGTTGTATTCTATTATTGCAACGTGTCATTCTATTATTGCAACGTTGCATTCTATTATTGCAATGTTGTATTCTATTATTGCAACGTTGCATTCTATTATTGCAATGTTGTATTCTATTATTGCAATGTTGCATTCTATTATTGCAACGTTGCATTCTATTATTGCAACGTTGCATTCTATTATTGCAATGTTGTATTCTATTATTGCAACGTTGTATTCTATTATTGCAACGTTGTATTCTATTATTGCAATGTTTTATTCTATTATTGCAACGTTGTATTCTATTATTGCAACGTTGTATTCTATTATTGCAATGTTGCATTCTATTATTGCAATGTTGTATTCTATTATTGCAATGTTGAATTCTATTATTGCAATGTTGCATTCTATTATTGCAATGTTGCATTCTATTATTGCAACGTTGCATTCTATTATTGCAACGTTGCATTCTATTATTGCAATGTAGCATTCTATTATTGCAATGTTGTATTCTATTATTGCAATGTTGTATTCTATTATTGCAATGTTGCATTCTATTATTGCAATGTTGTATTCTATTATTGCAATGTTGTATTCTATTATTGCAACGTTGCATTCTATTATTGCAATGTTGTATTCTATTATTGCAACGTTGTATTCTATTATTGAAACGTTGTATTCTATTGCTGCAATGTTGTATTCTATTATTGAAATGTTGCATTCAATTATTGCAATGTTGCATTCTATTATTGCAACGTAACATTCTATTATTGCAACGTTGCATTCTATTATTGCAATGTTGTATTCTATTATTGCAATGTTGCATTCTATTTTTGTAATGTTGTATTCTATTATTGCAATGTTGCATTCTATTATTGCAACGTAACATTCTATTATTGAAACGTTGCATTCTATTATTGCAATGTTGTAATCTATTATTGCAATGTTGTATTCTATTATTGCAATGTTGCATTCTATTATTGTAACGTTGTATTCTATTATTGCAATGTTGCATTCTATTATTGCAACGTTGCATTCTATTATTGCAATGTTGTATTCTATTATTGAAACGTTGCATTCTAGTATTGCAATGTTGTATTCTATTATTGCAATGTTGTATTCTATTATTGCAATGTTGTATTCTATTATTGCAATGTTGCATTCTATTATTGCAACGTTGTATTCTATTATTGCAACGCTGTATTCTATTATTGAAACGTTGCATTCTATTATTGCAATGTTGCATTCTATTATTGAAACGTTGCATTCTATTATTGCAACGTTGTATTCTATTATTGCAATGTTGTATTATATTATTGCAACGTTGCATTCTATTATTGCAATGTTGTATTCTATTATTGCAATGTTGCATTCTATTATTGCAACGTTGCATTCTATTATTGTAACGTTGCATTCTATTATTGCAATGTTGTATTCTATTATTGCAACGTTGCATTCTATTATTGCAATGTTGTATTCTATTATTGCAACGCTGTATTCTATTATTGAAACGTTGTATTCTATTATTGCAATGTTGCATTCTATTATTGCAACGTAACATTCTATTATTGAAACGTTGCATTCTATTATTGCAATGTTGTATTCTATTATTGCAATGTTGTATTCTATTATTGCAATGTTGTATTCTATTATTGCAATGTTGCATTCTATTATTGCAACGTTGTATTCTATTATTGCAACGTTGTATTCTATTATTGCAATGTTGCATTCTATGATTTCAATGTTGCATTCTATTATTGCAATGTTGCATTCTATTATTACAACGTTGCATTCTATTATTGCAATGTTGTATTCTATTATTGCAATGTTGTATTCTATTATTTCAACGTTGTATTCTATTATTGCAACGTTGTATTCTATTATTGCAATGTTTTATTCTATTATTTCAACGTTGTATTCTATTATTGCAATGTTGCATTCTATTATTGCAATGTTGCATTCTATTATTGCAATGTTGTATTCTATTATTGCAATGTTGCATTCTATTATTGCAATGTTGTATTCTATCATTGCAATGTTGCATTCAATTATTGCAATGTTGCATTCTATTATTGCGACGTTGCATTCTATTATTGCAATGTTGTATTCTATTATTGCAATGTTTTATTCTATTATTGCAATGTTGTATTCTATTATTGCAATGTTGTATTGTATTATTGCAATGTTGTATTCTATTATTGCAATGTTGCATTCTATTATTGCAATGTTGTATTCTATTATTGCAATGTTTTATTCTATTATTGCAATGTTGTACTCTATTATTGCAATGTTTTATTCTATTATTGCAACGTTGCATTCTATTATTGCAATGTTGTATTCTATTATTGCAATGTTTTGTTCTATTATTGCAATGTTGTACTCTATTATTGTAACGTTGTATTCTATTATTGCAACGTTGCATTCTATTATTGCAATGTTGTATTCTATTATTGCAATGTTTTATTCTAGTATTGCAATGTTGTATTCTATTATTGCAATGTTGTACTCTATTATTGCAATGTTGTATTCTATTATTGCAATGTTGTATTCTATTATTGCAATGTTGTATTCTATTATTGCAACGTGGCATTCTATTATTGCAATGTTGAATTCTATTATTGCAATGTTGTATTCTATTATTGCAATGTTGTACTCTATTATTGCAATGTTGTACTCTATTAGTGCAATGTTGTATTCTATTATTGCAATGTTGTATTCTATTATTGCAACGTAGCATTCTATTATCGTAATGTTTTATTCTATTATTGTAACGTGGCATTCTATTATTGCAATGTTGTAATCTATTATGGCAATGTGGTATTCTAGTATTGCAACGTTGAATTCTATTATTGCAATGTTGTATTCTATTATTGCAACGTAGTATTCTATTATTGCAATGTTGTATTCTATTATTGCAACGTTGTATTCTATTATTGCAACGTTGTATTCTATAATTGCAATGTTGTATTCTATTATTGCAACGTTGTATTCTATTATTGCAACGTTGTATTCTATTATTGCAACGTGTCATTCTATTATTGCAACGTTGCATTCTATTATTGCAATGTTGTATTCTATTATTGCAACGTTGCATTCTATTATTGCAATGTTGTATTCTATTATTGCAATGTTGCATTCTATTATTGCAACGTTGCATTCTATTATTGCAACGTTGCATTCTATTATTGCAATGTTGTATTCTATTATTGCAACGTTGTATTCTATTATTGCAACGTTGTATTCTATTATTGCAATGTTTTATTCTATTATTGCAACGTTGTATTCTATTATTGCAACGTTGTATTCTATTATTGCAATGTTGCATTCTATTATTGCAATGTTGTATTCTATTATTGCAATGTTGAATTCTATTATTGCAATGTTGCATTCTATTATTGCAATGTTGCATTCTATTATTGCAATGTAGCATTCTATTATTGCAATGTTGTATTCTATTATTGCAATGTTGTATTCTATTATTGCAATGTTGCATTCTATTATTGCAATGTTGTATTCTATTATTGCAATGTTGTATTCTATTATTGCAACGTTGCATTCTATTATTGCAATGTTGTATTCTATTATTGCAACGTTGTATTCTATTATTGAAACGTTGTATTCTATTGCTGCAATGTTGTATTCTATTATTGAAATGTTGCATTCAATTATTGCAGTGTTGCATTCTATTATTGCAACGTAACATTCTATTATTGAAACGTTGCATTCTATTATTGCAATGTTGTATTCTATTATTGCAATGTTGCATTCTATTATTGTAATGTTGTATTCTATTATTGCAATGTTGCATTCTATTATTGAAACGTTGCATTCTATTATTGCAATGTTGTAATCTATTATTGCAATGTTGTATTCTATTATTGCAACGTTGTATTCTATTATTGCAACGTTGTATTCTATTATTGCACTGTTGCATTCTATGATTGCAATGTTGCATTCTATTATTGCAATGTTGCATTCTATTATTACAACGTTGCATTCTATTATTGCAATGTTGTATTCTATTATTGCAATGTTGCATTCTATTATTGCAATGTTGTATTCTATCATTGCAATGTTGTGTTCTATTATTGCAATGTTGCATTCTATTATTGCAACGTTACATTCTATTATTGCAATGTTGTATTCTATTATTGCAATGTTTTATTCTATTATTGCAATGTTGTATTCTATTATTGCAATGTTGTATTGTATTATTGCAATGTTGTATTCTATTATTGCAATGTTGCATTCTATTATTGCAATGTTGTATTCTATTATTGCAATGTTTTATTCTATTATTGCAATGTCGTACTCTATTATTGCAATGTTTTATTCTATTATTGCAACGTTGCATTCTATTATTGCAATGTTGTATTCTATTATTGCAATGTTTTGTTCTATTATTGCAATGTTGTACTCTATTATTGTAACGTTGTATTCTATTATTGCAACGTTGCATTCTATTATTGCAATGTTGTATTCTATTATTGCAATGTTTTATTCTAGTATTGCAATTTTGTATTCTATTATTGCAATGTTGTACTCTATTATTGCAATGTTGTATTTTATTATTGCAATGTTGTATTCTATTATTGCAATGTTCTATTCTATTATTGCAACGTGGCATTCTATTATTGCAATGTTGAATTCTATTATTGCAATGTTGTATTCTATTATTGCAATGTTGTACTCTATTATTGCAATGTTGTACTCTATTAGTGCAATGTTGTATTCTATTATTGCAATGTTGTATTCTATTATTGCAACGTAGCATTCTATTATCGTAATGTTTTATTCTATTATTGTAACGTGGCATTCTATTATTGCAATGTTGTAATCTATTATGGCAATGTGGTATTCTAGTATTGCAACGTTGAATTCTATTATTGCAATGTTGTATTCTATTATTGCAACGTAGTATTCTATTATTGCAATGTTGTATTCTATTATTGCAACGTTGTATTCTATTATTGCAACGTTGTATTCTATAATTGCAATGTTGTATTCTATTATTGCAACGTTGTATTCTATTATTGCAACGTTGTATTCTATTATTGCAACGTGTCATTCTATTATTGCAACGTTGCATTCTATTATTGCAATGTTGTATTCTATTATTGCAACGTTGCATTCTATTATTGCAATGTTGTATTCTATTATTGCAATGTTGCATTCTATTATTGCAACGTTGCATTCTATTATTGCAACGTTGCATTCAATTATTGCAATGTTGTATTCTATTATTGCAACGTTGTATTCTATTATTGCAACGTTGTATTCTATTATTGCAATGTTTTATTCTATTATTGCAACGTTGTATTCTATTATTGCAACGTTGTATTCTATTATTGCAATGTTGCATTCTATTATTGCAATATTGTATTCTATTATTGCAATGTTGAATTCTATTATTGCAATGTTGCATTCTATTATTGCAATGTTGCATTCTATTATTGCAATGTAGCATTCTATTATTGCAATGTTGTATTCTATTATTGCAATGTTGTATTCTATTATTGCAATGTTGCATTCTATTATTGCAACGTTGTATTCTATTATTGCAACGTTGTATTCTATTATTGCACTGTTGCATTCTATGATTGCAATGTTGCATTCTATTATTGCAATGTTGCATTCTATTATTACAACGTTGCATTCTATTATTGCAATGTTGTATTCTATTATTGCAATGTTGTATTCTATTATTGCAACGTTGCATTCTATTATTGCAATGTTGTATTCTATTATTGCAACGTTGTATTCTATTATTGAAACGTTGTATTCTATTGCTGCAATGTTGTATTCTATTATTGAAATGTTGCATTCAATTATTGCAGTGTTGCATTCTATTATTGCAACGTAACATTCTATTATTGAAACGTTGCATTCTATTATTGCAATGTTGTATTCTATTATTGCAATGTTGCATTCTATTATTGTAATGTTGTATTCTATTATTGCAATGTTGCATTCTATTATTGAAACGTTGCATTCTATTATTGCAATGTTGTAATCTATTATTGCAATGTTGTATTCTATTATTGCAACGTTGTATTCTATTATTGCAACGTTGTATTCTATTATTGCACTGTTGCATTCTATGATTGCAATGTTGCATTCTATTATTGCAATGTTGCATTCTATTATTACAACGTTGCATTCTATTATTGCAATGTTGTATTCTATTATTGCAATGTTGCATTCTATTATTGCAATGTTGTATTCTATCATTGCAATGTTGTGTTCTATTATTGCAATGTTGCATTCTATTATTGCAACGTTACATTCTATTATTGCAATGTTGTATTCTATTATTGCAATGTTTTATTCTATTATTGCAATGTTGTATTCTATTATTGCAATGTTGTATTGTATTATTGCAATGTTGTATTCTATTATTGCAATGTTGCATTCTATTATTGCAATGTTGTATTCTATTATTGCAATGTTTTATTCTATTATTGCAATGTCGTACTCTATTATTGCAATGTTTTATTCTATTATTGCAACGTTGCATTCTATTATTGCAATGTTGTATTCTATTATTGCAATGTTTTGTTCTATTATTGCAATGTTGTACTCTATTATTGTAACGTTGTATTCTATTATTGCAACGTTGCATTCTATTATTGCAATGTTGTATTCTATTATTGCAATGTTTTATTCTAGTATTGCAATTTTGTATTCTATTATTGCAATGTTGTACTCTATTATTGCAATGTTGTATTCTATTATTGCAATGTTGTATTCTATTATTGCAATGTTGTATTCTATTATTGCAACGTGGCATTCTATTATTGCAATGTTGAATTCTATTATTGCAAAGTTGTATTCTATTATTGCAATGTTGTACTCTATTATTGCAATGTTGTACTCTATTAGTGCAATGTTGTATTCTATTATTGCAACGTTGCATTCTATTATTGCAATGTTGTATTCTATTATTGCAACGTTGCATTCTATTATTGCAATGTTGTATTCTATTGTTGCAATATTGTACTCTATTATTGCAATGTTGTATTCTATTATTGCAATGTTGTACTCTATTATTGCAATGTTGTATTCTATTATTGCAATGTTGTACTCTATTATTGCAATGTTGTACTCTATTATTGCAATGTTGTATTCTATTATTGCAATGTTGTATTCTATTATTGCAATGTTGTATTCTATTATTGCTACGTTGCATTCTATTATTGCAATGTTGTACTCTATTATTGCAATGTTGTATTCTATTATTGCAATATTGTATTCTACTATTACAATGGTGTGTTCTATTATTGCAACGTTACATTGTATTATTGAAACGTTGTATTCTATTATTGCAATATTGTATTCTATTATTGCAATGTTGTATTCTATTATTGCAATGTTGCATTCTATTATTGCAATGTTGTATTCTATTATTGCAATGTTGTATTCTATTATTGCAATATTGTATTCTATTATTGCAATGTTGTATTCTATTATTGCAATATTGTATTCTATTATTACAATGTTGCATTCTATTATTGCAACGTTACATTCTATTATTGCAATGTTACATTCTATTATTGACATATTGTATTCTATTATTGCAATGTTGTATTCTATTATTGCAATATTGTATTCTATTATTGCAATGTTGCATTCTATTATTGCAACGTTACATTCTATTATTGCAATGTTGTACTCTATTATTGCAATGTTGCATTCTATTATTGCAATGTTGCATTCTATTATTGCAATGTTGTATTCTATTATTGCAATGTTGCATTCTATTATTGCAATGTTGTATTCTATTGTTGCAACGTTACATTCTATTATTGCAATGTTGTATTCTATTATTGCAATGTTGTATTCTATTATTGCAATGTTGTATTCTATTATTGCAATATTGTACTCTATTATTGCAATGTTGTATTCTATTATTGCAATATTGTATTCTATTATTACAATGTTGCATTCTATTATTGCAATGTTGTACTCTATTATTGCAATGTTGTATTCTATTATTGCAATATTGTATTCTATTATTGCAACGTTGTATTCTATTATTGCAACGTTGTATTCTATAATTGCAATGTTGTATTCTATTATTGCAACGTTGTATTCTATTATTGCAACGTTGTATTCTATTATTGCAACGTGTCATTCTATTATTGCAACGTTGCATTCTATTATTGCAATGTTGTATTCTATTATTGCAACGTTGCATTCTATTATTGCAATGTTGTATTCTATTATTGCAATGTTGCATTCTATTATTGCAACGTTGCATTCTATTATTGCAACGTTGCATTCTATTATTGCAATGTTGTATTCTATTATTGCAACGTTGTATTCTATTATTGCAACGTTGTATTCTATTATTGCAATGTTTTATTCTATTATTGCAACGTTGTATTCTATTATTGCAACGTTGTATTCTATTATTGCAATGTTGCATTCTATTATTGCAATGTTGTATTCTATTATTGCAATGTTGAATTCTATTATTGCAATGTTGCATTCTATTATTGCAATGTTGCATTCTATTATTGCAATGTAGCATTCTATTATTGCAATGTTGTATTCTATTATTGCAATGTTGTATTCTATTATTGCAATGTTGCATTCTATTATTGCAATGTTGTATTCTATTATTGCAATGTTGTATTCTATTATTGCAACGTTGCATTCTATTATTGCAATGTTGTATTCTATTATTGCAACGTTGTATTCTATTATTGAAACGTTGTATTCTATTGCTGCAATGTTGTATTCTATTATTGAAATGTTGCATTCAATTATTGCAGTGTTGCATTCTATTATTGCAACGTAACATTCTATTATTGAAACGTTGCATTCTATTATTGCAATGTTGTATTCTATTATTGCAATGTTGCATTCTATTATTGTAATGTTGTATTCTATTATTGCAATGTTGCATTCTATTATTGAAACGTTGCATTCTATTATTGCAATGTTGTAATCTATTATTGCAATGTTGTATTCTATTATTGCAACGTTGTATTCTATTATTGCAACGTTGTATTCTATTATTGCACTGTTGCATTCTATGATTGCAATGTTGCATTCTATTATTGCAATGTTGCATTCTATTATTACAACGTTGCATTCTATTATTGCAATGTTGTATTCTATTATTGCAATGTTGCATTCTATTATTGCAATGTTGTATTCTATCATTGCAATGTTGTGTTCTATTATTGCAATGTTGCATTCTATTATTGCAACGTTACATTCTATTATTGCAATGTTGTATTCTATTATTGCAATGTTTTATTCTATTATTGCAATGTTGTATTCTATTATTGCAATGTTGTATTGTATTATTGCAATGTTGTATTCTATTATTGCAATGTTGCATTCTATTATTGCAATGTTGTATTCTATTATTGCAATGTTTTATTCTATTATTGCAATGTCGTACTCTATTATTGCAATGTTTTATTCTATTATTGCAACGTTGCATTCTATTATTGCAATGTTGTATTCTATTATTGCAATGTTTTGTTCTATTATTGCAATGTTGTACTCTATTATTGTAACGTTGTATTCTATTATTGCAACGTTGCATTCTATTATTGCAATGTTGTATTCTATTATTGCAATGTTTTATTCTAGTATTGCAATTTTGTATTCTATTATTGCAATGTTGTACTCTATTATTGCAATGTTGTATTCTATTATTGCAATGTTGTATTCTATTATTGCAATGTTGTATTCTATTATTGCAACGTGGCATTCTATTATTGCAATGTTGAATTCTATTATTGCAAAGTTGTATTCTATTATTGCAATGTTGTACTCTATTATTGCAATGTTGTACTCTATTAGTGCAATGTTGTATTCTATTATTGCAACGTTGCATTCTATTATTGCAATGTTGTATTCTATTATTGCAACGTTGCATTCTATTATTGCAATGTTGTATTCTATTGTTGCAATATTGTACTCTATTATTGCAATGTTGTATTCTATTATTGCAATGTTGTACTCTATTATTGCAATGTTGTATTCTATTATTGCAATGTTGTACTCTATTATTGCAATGTTGTACTCTATTATTGCAATGTTGTATTCTATTATTGCAATGTTGTATTCTATTATTGCAATGTTGTATTCTATTATTGCAACGTTGCATTCTATTATTGCAATGTTGTACTCTATTATTGCAATGTTGTATTCTATTATTGCAATATTGTATTCTACTATTACAATGGTGTGTTCTATTATTGCAACGTTACATTGTATTATTGAAACGTTGTATTCTATTATTGCAATATTGTATTCTATTATTGCAATGTTGTATTCTATTATTGCAATGTTGCATTCTATTATTGCAATGTTGTATTCTATTATTGCAATGTTGTATTCTATTATTGCAATATTGTATTCTATTATTGCAATGTTGTATTCTATTATTGCAATATTGTATTCTATTATTACAATGTTGCATTCTATTATTGCAACGTTACATTCTATTATTGCAATGTTACATTCTATTATTGACATATTGTATTCTATTATTGCAATGTTGTATTCTATTATTGCCATATTGTATTTTATTATTGCAATGTTGCATTCTATTATTGCAACGTTACATTCTATTATTGCAATGTTGTACTCTATTATTGCAATGTTGCATTCTATTATTGCAATGTTGCATTCTATTATTGCAATGTTGTATTCTATTATTGCAATGTTGCATTCTATTATTGCAATGTTGTATTCTATTGTTGCAACGTTACATTCTATTATTGCAATGTTGTATTCTATTATTGCAATGTTGTATTCTATTATTGCAATGTTGTATTCTATTATTGCAATATTGTACTCTATTATTGCAATGTTGTATTCTATTATTGCAATATTGTATTCTATTATTACAATGTTGCATTCTATTATTGCAATGTTGTACTCTATTATTGCAATGTTGTATTCTATTATTGCAATATTGTATTCTATTATTGCAATGTTGCATTCTATTATTGCAACGTTACATTCTATTATTGCAATGTTGTACTCTATTATTGCAATGTTGCATTCTATTATTGCAATGTTGCATTCTATTATTGCAATGTTGTATTCTATTATTGCAATGTTGCATTCTATTATTGCAATGTTGTATTCTATTGTTGCAACGTTACATTCTATTATTGCAATGTTGTACTCTATTATTGCAATGTTGTATTCTATTATTGCAATGTTGTATTCTATTATTGCAATGTTGTATTCTATTATTGCAACGTTGCATTCTATTATTGCAATGTTGTACTCTATTATTGCAATGTTGTATTCTATTATTGCAATATTGTATTCTACTATTACAATGGTGTGTTCTATTATTGCAACGTTACATTGTATTATTGAAACGTTGTATTCTATTATTGCAATATTGTATTCTATTATTGCAACGTTGTATTCTATTATTGCAACGTTGTATTCTATTATTGCAATGTTGCATTCTATGATTTCAATGTTGTACTCTATTATTGCAACGTTGTATTCTATTATTGCAACGTTGTATTCTATTATTGCAACGTTACATTCTATTATTGCAATGTTGTACTCTATTATTGCAACGTTGTATTCTATTATTGCAATGTTGCATTCTATTATTGCAATGTTGCATTCTATTATTACAACGTTGCATTCTATTATTGCAATGTTGTAATCTATTATTGCAATGTTTTATTCTATTATTGCAATGTTGTATTCTATTATTGCAATGTTGCATTCTATTATTGCAACGTAACATTCTATTATTGAAACGTTGCATTCTATTATTGCAATGTTGTATTCTATTATTGCAATGTTGTATTCTATTATTGCAATGTTGTATTCTATTATTGCAATGTTGCATTCTATTATTGCAACGTTGTATTCTATTATTGCAACGTTGTATTCTATTATTGCAATGTTGCATTCTATGATTTCAATGTTGCATTCTATTATTGCAATGTTGCATTCTATTATTACAACGTTGCATTCTATTATTGCAATGTTGTATTCTATTATTGCAATGTTGTATTCTATTATTTCAACGTTGTATTCTATTATTGCAACGTTGTATTCTATTATTGCAATGTTTTATTCTATTATTGCAACGTTGTATTCTATTATTGCAATGTTGCATTCTATTATTGCAATGTTGCATTCTATTATTGCAATGTTGTATTCTATTATTGCAATGTTGCATTCTATTATTGCAATGTTGTATTCTATCATTGCAATGTTGCATTCAATTATTGCAATGTTGCATTCTATTATTGCGACGTTGCATTCTATTTTTGCAATGTTGTATTCTATTATTGCAATGTTTTATTCTATTATTGCAATGTTGTATTCTATTATTGCAATGTTGTATTGTATTATTGCAATGTTGTATTCTATTATTGCAATGTTGCATTCTATTATTGCAATGTTGTATTCTATTATTGCAATGTTTTATTCTATTATTGCAATGTTGTACTCTATTATTGCAATGTTTTATTCTATTATTGCAACGTTGCATTCTATTATTGCAATGTTGTATTCTATTATTGCAATGTTTTGTTCTATTATTGCAATGTTGTACTCTATTATTGTAACGTTGTATTCTATTATTGCAACGTTGCATTCTATTATTGCAATGTTGTATTCTATTATTGCAATGTTTTATTCTAGTATTGCAATGTTGTATTCTATTATTGCAATGTTGTACTCTATTATTGCAATGTTGTATTCTATTATTGCAATGTTGTATTCTATTATTGCAATGTTGTATTCTATTATTGCAACGTGGCATTCTATTATTGCAATGTTGAATTCTATTATTGCAATGTTGTATTCTATTATTGCAATGTTGTACTCTATTATTGCAATGTTGTACTCTATTAGTGCAATGTTGTATTCTAGTATTGCAATGTTGTATTCTATTATTGCAACGTAGCATTCTATTATCGTAATGTTTTATTCTATTATTGTAACGTGGCATTCTATTATTGCAATGTTGTAATCTATTATGGCAATGTGGTATTCTAGTATTGCAACGTTGAATTCTATTATTGCAATGTTGTATTCTATTATTGCAACGTAGTATTCTATTATTGCAATGTTGTATTCTATTATTGCAACGTTGTATTCTATTATTGCAACGTTGTATTCTATAATTGCAATGTTGTATTCTATTATTGCAACGTTGTATTCTATTATTGCAACGTTGTATTCTATTATTGCAACGTGTCATTCTATTATTGCAACGTTGCATTCTATTATTGCAATGTTGTATTCTATTATTGCAACGTTGCATTCTATTATTGCAATGTTGTATTCTATTATTGCAATGTTGCATTCTATTATTGCAACGTTGCATTCTATTATTGCAACGTTGCATTCTATTATTGCAATGTTGTATTCTATTATTGCAACGTTGTATTCTATTATTGCAACGTTGTATTCTATTATTGCAATGTTTTATTCTATTATTGCAACGTTGTATTCTATTATTGCAACGTTGTATTCTATTATTGCAATGTTGCATTCTATTATTGCAATGTTGTATTCTATTATTGCAATGTTGAATTCTATTATTGCAATGTTGCATTCTATTATTGCAATGTTGCATTCTATTATTGCAATGTAGCATTCTATTATTGCAATGTTGTATTCTATTATTGCAATGTTGTATTCTATTATTGCAATGTTGCATTCTATTATTGCAATGTTGTATTCTATTATTGCAATGTTGTATTCTATTATTGCAACGTTGCATTCTATTATTGCAATGTTGTATTCTATTATTGCAACGTTGTATTCTATTATTGAAACGTTGTATTCTATTGCTGCAATGTTGTATTCTATTATTGAAATGTTGCATTCAATTATTGCAATGTTGCATTCTATTATTGCAACGTAACATTCTATTATTGAAACGTTGCATTCTATTATTGCAATGTTGTATTCTATTATTGCAATGTTGCATTCTATTATTGTAATGTTGTATTCTATTATTGCAATGTTGCATTCTATTATTGAAACGTTGCATTCTATTATTGCAATGTTGTAATCTATTATTGCAATGTTGTATTCTATTATTGCAACGTTGTATTCTATTATTGCAACGTTGTATTCTATTATTGCAATGTTGCATTCTATGATTGCAATGTTGCATTCTATTATTGCAATGTTGCATTCTATTATTACAACGTTGCATTCTATTATTGCAATGTTGTATTCTATTATTGCAATGTTGCATTCTATTATTGCAATGTTGTATTCTATTATTGCAATGTTGCATTCTATTATTGCAACGTTGCATTCTATTATTGCAATGTTGTATTCTATTATTTCAACGTTGTATTCTATTATTGCAACGTTGTATTCTATTATTGCAATGTTTTATTCTATTATTGCAACGTTGTATTCTATTATTGCAATGTTGCATTCTATTATTGCAATGTTGTATTCTATTATTGCAATGTTGCATTCTATTATTGCAATGTTGTATTCTATCATTGCAATGTTGTGTTCTATTATTGCAATGTTGCATTCTATTATTGCAACGTTACATTCTATTATTGCAATGTTGTATTCTATTATTGCAATGTTTTATTCTATTATTGCAATGTTGTATTCTATTATTGCAATGTTGTATTGTATTATTGCAATGTTGTATTCTATTATTGCAATGTTGCATTCTATTATTGCAATGTTGTATTCTATTATTGCAATGTTTTATTCTATTATTGCAATGTCGTACTCTATTATTGCAATGTTTTATTCTATTATTGCAACGTTGCATTCTATTATTGCAATGTTGTATTCTATTATTGCAATGTTTTGTTCTATTATTGCAATGTTGTACTCTATTATTGTAACGTTGTATTCTATTATTGCAACGTTGCATTCTATTATTGCAATGTTGTATTCTATTATTGCAATGTTTTATTCTAGTATTGCAATGTTGTATTCTATTATTGCAATGTTGTACTCTATTATTGCAATGTTGTATTCTATTAATGCAATGTTGTATTCTATTATTGCAATGTTGTATTCTATTATTGCAACGTGGCATTCTATTATTGCAATGTTGAATTCTATTATTGCAAAGTTGTATTCTATTATTGCAATGTTGTACTCTATTATTGCAATGTTGTACTCTATTAGTGCAATGTTGTATTCTATTATTGCAACGTTGCATTCTATTATTGCAATGTTGTATTCTATTATTGCAACGTTGCATTCTATTATTGCAATGTTGTATTCTATTGTTGCAATATTGTACTCTATTATTGCAATGTTGTATTCTATTATTGCAATGTTGTACTCTATTATTGCAATGTTGTATTCTATTATTGCAATGTTGTACTCTATTATTGCAATGTTGTACTCTATTATTGCAATGTTGTATTCTATTATTGCAATGTTGTATTCTATTATTGCAATGTTGTATTCTATTATTGCAACGTTGCATTCTATTATTGCAATGTTGTACTCTATTATTGCAATGTTGTATTCTATTATTGCAATATTGTATTCTACTATTACAATGGTGTGTTGTATTATTGCAACGTTACATTGTATTATTGAAACGTTGTATTCTATTATTGCAATATTGTATTCTATTATTGCAATGTTGTATTCTATTATTGCAATGTTGCATTCTATTATTGCAATGTTGTATTCTATTATTGCAATGTTGTATTCTATTATTGCAATATTGTATTCTATTATTGCAATGTTGTATTCTATTATTGCAATATTGTATTCTATTATTACAATGTTGCATTCTATTATTGCAACGTTACATTCTATTATTGCAATGTTACATTCTATTATTGACATATTGTATTCTATTATTGCAATGTTGTATTCTATTATTGCAATATTGTATTCTATTATTGCAATGTTGCATTCTATTATTGCAACGTTACATTCTATTATTGCAATGTTGTACTCTATTATTGCAATGTTGCATTCTATTATTGCAATGTTGCATTCTATTATTGCAATGTTGTATTCTATTATTGCAATGTTGCATTCTATTATTGCAATGTTGTATTCTATTGTTGCAACGTTACATTCTATTATTGCAATGTTGTATTCTATTATTGCAATGTTGTATTCTATTATTGCAATGTTGTATTCTATTATTGCAATATTGTACTCTATTATTGCAATGTTGTATTCTATTATTGCAATATTGTATTCTATTATTACAATGTTGCATTCTATTATTGCAATGTTGTACTCTATTATTGCAATGTTGTATTCTATTATTGCAATATTGTATTCTATTATTACAATGTTGCATTCTATTATTGCAACGTTACATTCTATTATTGCAATGTTACATTCTATTATTGCAATATTGTATTCTATTATTGCAATGTTGTATTCTATTATTGCAATATTGTATTCTATTATTGCAATGTTGTATTCTATTATTGCAACGTTACATTCTATTATTGCAATGTTGTATTCTACTATTGCAATGTTGTATTCTATTATTGCAATATTGTACTCTATTATTGCAATGTTGTATTCTATTATTGCAATATTTTATTCTATTATTACAATGTTGCATTCTATTATTGCAACGTTACATTCTATTATTGCAACGTTGTATTCTATTATTGCAATGTTTTTTACCAACATGCAGAAATGTTAATGTGATGTGAAAAATATCTTGCTACCCAACTGTGTAATGAGGCTGCCATATAAATCTGGTTTCTAATTCGTAGTAGCCCCATGCGTATTGGTGACAATATATTGGTACATATGTATTGGTGACAATATATTGGTACATATATTGGTGACAATATATTGGTACATATATTGGTGACAATATATTGGTACATATATTGGTGACAATATATTGGTACATATGTATTGGTGACAATATATTGGTACATATGTATTGGTGACAATATATTGGTACATATGTATTGGTGACAATATATTGGTACATATGTATTGGTGACAATATATTGGTACATATGTATTGGTGACAATATATTGGTACATATATTGGTGACAATATATTGGTACATATATTGGTGACAATATATTGGTACATATGTATTGGTGACAATATATTTGTACATATGTATTGGTGACAATATATTGGTACATATGTATTGGTGACAATATATTGGTACATATGTATTGGTGACAATATATTGGTACATATGTATTGGTGACAATATATTGGTACATATATTGGTGACAATATACAATGTTAGAGATTAAAAGAACAGGCAAGCGAGAAAAATAGTCAATTAAAAATACAGCTATTCATTTTTCACAATGTTAAGGGAGAATAAACATTACTAAACAAATAGCGAAAAGAGTTTACAAAACTTTAAACTCAGTCTTTTTACGTCGTCTTTTTTTATGACTAGTTTCCCTAGATAACTGGCTATCTCTACAACACTTTTTTGACTAACTACTCTTTTTGCCTTATTTTAAATCAATACCAATTAGCCAATCAAAATGCTTGAAATCTGAATACAGATTAATCGGCAAAATTGTGCTCTTCTAAATATATTTTCAGTTCTTTATGAGTTCCAGTAACAGTACATTTTGCCAACATTATTGTTGATTTTCTATGTAGTATTTAAAAGGAAAAATGCTTATGACTCTTAGTGTTTTTTAAATAATTGTAAGAAATTAATATCCTAATATTTATTGAAAAAATATAATTGTTTATCTAATATCTAAACTAGAGCACGAATGATTTTTTGATAAATGCCGTAAGCTGATATTTGCCGTATAAGTCATAATTTAATTATGATCAAGATAAATTTGTCAGTCATCTGACCTGTCACACTTTGTGATGCTGAACGTAGGACATCTACAAAAGAGCTGAAAGAACTGCTTCAATTTCATGGATGCTATGTTGGATATGAGACATTACTCTACTAAACCACATCAATGATTGGATTCACCGGTGATATCGAATGGCATAATGGCCGACAAACTCCGTGAGCCTTAAGTGAGATGATACCGTAAAAGCATCAATCCCTCTGTATCTCACCATTTTATAAAGCTTCTGAAGTACAAAAAAATAAGTGGTGGACCAACTTATAAGGTGTAGATGTGGAGCGACCGTCTTACAAAATTTGATGAAATCAATAAAACTGAATACTTAACAATTGTTTGAAGAGTGAATAATTGCGTTACTGTCAACAAAACCAAGCTTCCCTGAACACATATCTTCAGGTATTTGGGAATCAAGAATCAATGCTGATGAAAATCTGAAGTCATAGCACGCATGAATGCGGTCAGATTGAAATGGATAACCACAACTCTAGTGATTTGTGATAAGAATTTGAAATCCAAGAACTATCGCTCAGTCATCAAACCAGTTGCAATTTATGGTGCTGGATGTTTTCTAGCCACAAAGGCATCATTAAAACGGAGATGTTGCGTTGGATATGAGACATTGCTCAAACACATCTCTAATGACAGCATTAGCCGGTGATATCGAGTGGCACTAATCAAAACAAGTTCCATGAGTCTTGAATAAGAAATGACACGGTTATGTCCTGCGAGCAAAAGATAGTATTGACACGAGCTGACAGTTAGTGGTCGGGGTCCAAGAGGACAGCTAAAACAGTAAGTGTCTGTATTTTTGAGATGAGGTGTTTTCATTGATTGAGATTGTCGGACTGACTTCCTCATCTTGGTTGTTATTGTCATAAGGTTTCGGCCGTTTTGCCCTCCGGCCTTCGTCAGGTGTTTTGTATCGAACTGGGGAACCGTTTGTTAGGAGTCTCGAACCCAACCCTTTATTACTATTACGGGGTTACCGAGTTCGGACTCCAGCTAGGCTTTGGGACATAGTTGCTGATTCTCTGTTTCGAATGTTACTTTTTCACTGCCTTCGTTCAGGATTGAACTCAGCACCTTTGGGTAACTGTAAACTTTGATACAACGTCTAGGACCACTCAGCCATATGTCACTGGGACAATTCTTAGCTGGTTTTTGTTAATGTTAAACCTATGTTGTTATTCAAGGTTTTCTCTCTCTATAAGAGGTGTCCAAATTGCATTCAGCTCTATGCTTGGTTTGCTCAGTAGGTTGTTATGTCCGAGCATGTGAGCTGTTTCTTTAAGTTTTCTCACTTTCCAGTGGGTCTCTCTGTTTATTATTTTTACTTAATCCCATAGGGGCCGATGGTCCCCCCTCTCCATCCAGACATGGTTGGCTGTACCCGATTTTTCCGTCTCCCCTTTAGTTACCGCTTTCCGGTGTTCTTCCACCCTTACTTTAAGGGGCGGCATGTTTCACCCTTGTAAACCTTTCTGCAACTGCATGGGATGGAGTATATGCAGTTTTTGGTCATGTTCTCATCCATGCGGGGCTTCACTCGTACCAGGTGTCGTCTGAGTGTTGACTCGCTAAAAACCAACAAGAATTGTCCCTGTGACATATGGCTGAGTGGTCCTAGACGTTGTATCAAAGTTTACAGTTACCCAAAGGTGCTGAGTTCAATCCTGAACGAAGGCAGTGAAAAAGTAACATTCAAAACAGAGAATCAGCAACTATGTCCCAAAGCCTAGCTGGAGTCCGAACACGGTACCCGCGTAATAATAATAAAGGGTTGGGTTCGAGACTTCTAACAAACGGTTCCCCAGTTCGATACAAAACACCTGACGAAGGCCGGAGGGCAAAACGGCCGAAACGTTGTGACAATAACAACCAAGATGAGGAAGTCAGTCCGACAATCTCAATCAGCTAAAACAGTGTTGGCTCAACATGCTTCACCAGGAATTCCAAATCGCCGGTGGTCACTACAATCAGGCACACAACCGAAAGACATTCTGAGACAGAATAATATATGTGGACGCTGTGGTATGATGCGGGACAATACAAGGATGAATATCTTATAATTTAAATTAACACAATTTTACCAATATGGTATGATGGAATAAGTACTAAAAAACTAAAGTGAATACGTTTTTTATTTAAAAAAAAAACATGATTCAACAGTAATAAAAAAAATGGTAAAGAAGAATTAAATATTGATTTTTAGATGCATTCATCTATGTATGAAACGCGTGTATATGTGGTCGTTTTATTAATTTATATCTTGCGGACTATTATTCTCATCTATTGTTTAGTTGTTTCACGACGTTTCGGCAAACTATTTCTCTGGCCTTCGCTAGGTGGTAACCGCAGCGAGATATGAACTCCGAATCTCCTAACTGCATTCTCAGTTTTTACTGCCTTCCATAGTTTTTGTTGTCTCACCACGTTGTGGCCAAGTAAGCCTCTTGTTGGCTTTGGGTAGGATTGACACCGCTATCTTCAGACAATGGTCAAGTGGAACCGTAGAGATTCAACGTCTCTATCCACTGCGCCACTGGCCCCGAACGTGGTGAAACGACAACAACAACTATTGAAGTCAGTAATTGCTGAGGATGCAGTTAGGAGATTTAGCATTCTTATCCCGTCGCAGTTACCACCTGACGAAGGCCAGAGGAATAGTTGGCCGAAACGTCATGAAACAACAACTAAAAAGATGAGGATAATAGTCCGCAATAAATAAAAATTAATAAATAATACTCATCTCAATAATGAATGTCAATTACATAATAATAAATAAAATAACACATAATACTCATCTCAATAATGAATTTCTATTAAAATAATATATTTATACTCGCTTTTATTTTGTCAGTGTGAAAATATGATGAACACTGCGTGTAATTTCAAAGTAATTCGTTCTTTCTTCTCCCAGCGAGTCGTTAATGAAGAACATACTGCGCCAAATATCCTGACGGATTTCACTGTATGATTTTATGTATTTAGTTCTTTTGTTTCGTCAGAAACAATCGGCTCCAACGAATTCTTGGATTTAGGGTAGTTTAGTTTGCGGACGTAATATAGGCAAGTCGTATAATTTGATGCATAAAAAATTAATTTTTCTTTTTTCTATTTGGAATCGATTTTTGGATGAAAATATATTTTCATATAATTTGGAGGCATGTTTTATTTGTTTACTCTATTGAAATGGATAAATGCAACAGTAGGTCTCCAAATTGGGTAAATTCAAAAAGTTATATTTAATGTTAATCCAATTATATACGATAGACGCACGATTTTTTAATATTGTTTATGTACATGCGATATTATCCGCAAGGTTAAGTAATTTGCATGTTGGTCTTTAAAAAAGATATTTTATTTATTTAACGAAAAAAAAGTAATGTTAATGTTTCTGAATTTTTTAGATAAAAATTGATAATTCGTACAATTTGGATTTTTTCAAAATGAAATATTTTAAGTATTATTTGCACAGCGTTTCAATCCATGTAACTTTCGACTTTTTTTCAAATGTATCTTGTCGAACTCGAGAATATTTACGAAATTTTGAACTCGAGAATATTTACGAAATTTCGAAATCGAGAATATTTACGAAATTTCGAAATCGAGAATATTTACGAAATTTCGAAATCGAGAATATTTACGAAATTTCGAAATCGAGAATATTTACGAAATTTCGAAATCGAGAATATTTACGAAATTTCGAAATCGAGAATATTTACGAAATTTCGAAATCGAGAATATTTACGAAATTTCGAAATCGAGAATATTTACGAAATTTCGAACTCGAGAATATTTACGAAATTTCGAACTCGAGAATATTTACGAAATTTCGAAATCGAGAATATTTACGAAATTTCGAAATCGAGAAATACTAATATAGTCCACAATGGCATGTGTCGCAGTAAATCAAGTACTTGAAAAAATTCAGCTGTAAGTTACATTGTTCTGGAGGTTGAAGGTTCAATCTTCAGTGCAGGTGACATTCAAAATACAACTGTCAATTATTTAGGATTTCTATACAATTATATTACGAGAGCATGTTACCTCCGTGGGTCAAAAAATGGGTTCTGATTTAAATTCCGTACAGATCCCCGATTTTGAGAGAAAAATTAACGAGTTCAAAGGAAAGATTCCCGAATTCAAAAAAAAAGATTGCAGAATTCAAAAGAAAGATTTTCCAGTTCAAAAGAAAGATTGCAGCGTTCAAAAGAAAGAGTGCAGCGTTCAAAAGAAAGATTCCAGAGTTCGAGAGAAAGATTCTCGAGTTCGGCAAGATACACCTGAAGAAGATGGGAGGTTATATCGACCGAAACGTTGTGCGAATAACCCGCAAGATGTGAACAATAATCTGTATAATACAAATACTATGAATTATAAATTGTTAATAGTTTTTCAAATTTCAATATTATCATACGAAAACAATGCTTTTTAATGTGTCTCCATCTCCGTTCATAACAAGCGTGCTTTGACTTTCGCACCAAAATTTGAACAGCATTCTTACAATATGAAGAAAAAGAAAAATATATAATCTTAAAAATGGAATATATTCCAAAAGTCTAAGCTTAAAAGAAATTTTATTTAAACAAAAGAATTACACATTGTAAATGGGTTTTTCAAATTTCAGTACATTTATCATTTCAATACATTTATCAGACGAAAACAATGCTTTAAAAATGCGTCCAGTTTTCTTCTGTTTAATAACATAATAATTCTTCTTTTATTCAATGATAATTTCTATTTTAAGATAATAAATAGTTCGGCTTTTCAATCTTCTTTTTGCTTTTTTTCATGAAGGTGCGATTTACTTCTATGCTGCAAGTTGAAAGGCAAATTGATTTTTTTCATTTAACAGTTAAAAATTAAATAAGAAATTACCGAAATGTTTATCTATACTAATAAATGAGAAAGATTTTGTGTTGTGTTTTTAATAAAGTTATGAATAGAAATTAATGTTTTCATCAACCCAATAACTAGGACACCAAATAATTTATTTTTAAAATCTATACGATAATATATTATATATAATATATTTATATAAAATGGGTTTATAAATTCCAACGAGAGAAAGATGTATATTTAAATAGGTGGGGGGGGGTCACCAACAATGTGTATTTTTTAACATTATTTTATCATTTCGTGTCTTGGTTTTTCATTGAAAATTATGTTTAGATCATTGTAATAATGTTTTTAAATCATTGAAATCGTTTTTAACGCGTTTCAGACGTTCTGTGAAGCGTCCTCTTCAGAAATTATTTAAAATGCTTAGAATATATTCAAGATGTGTTGAAGATATAAAAAGAACATTTTCGTAGTTCATTTGAAATGTTTCCGAGAGGTGGGAACGTGTAAGTGAATCTACTTTCCATTCGTATATTCAATTTTTATTACTGTTTTATTGGGCTGTGGTCACTACTGTCTTATCTCTCTCTCTCTCTCTCTCTCTCTCTCTCTCTCTCTCTCTCTCTCTCTCTCTCTCTCTCTCTCTCTTTCTGCTTGTGTTTTTATTTATCTTTCTTTGTTTTTTCTCATTTTTTCCCTTAGGGTAGGATGTGTGTGTGCGCGTGTGTGTTTTCTTTTATTGGTTTGAAGAATGTGTGTACTGTTTTATAGGATTATAAAGTTATTTGCTTCCCTAGGAAGGTAACTGTGATCCAAGGTCGTTACTAATGTGTATGTATGATGAGAGGGGTACCAGCTCCTCTGAAATAAGGGTAGGGGTGTTTTCATTCAATTTTAATATTTATTTTTTGGATTCTTAGATTTTAGTATTGTGATTTTTCGTTTCAGTCTTAAACTGTTCGGGTATTCTTAATATTATGTTTTTTAGATAAAGAGGTGTATTTATTTATTTTTAATGTTTCTATTTATTTGTATCTCTATATATAATATATATATTATATATATATATATATATATATATATATATATATATATATATATATATATATATATATATATATATATATATATATAGTACTGCTTACTGCATAATTACTCTGGAGAAATTCATTTATATAAAATATAATATATAGATAAACTTTCAATTCGATAGTAAAACAATTGGGATTTAATGGGTTAATGTTTCAAATTTGTCAAGTAGAGTTCATAAATATAAGATTTAAAAATAACTTTTGTTGCTAAAGTCGAATTCTTTTCTCCTTTTTTTTTCAGTGATCAAAACTGCACATTACACGAAGTGATGACTGATTCAATTTCATCGAACACGATCGAATTTGGAGACAGGATTACGAACGTATCAAATCCGATTCAAATTAAATTTGACGAATGGAAGGTAAGTTTCAATCACTTGTTATATTATCATCAAGGAAAGGTAACACAAGTTATGTTCTTACCGACAAGCGATTAAGAAACCAAATAATTTTGTTTTACATAGGAATCGCCACTTATCAAGGCCCAAAGGCCACTCGAGGATAAGGGTTAAAGTGTTAACAGTAGTCAATGGGACACTATCGTAGTTACCGTTAGAAGTGTAAATTTGGTAAATTGGATTACTTAAGGGGAACCGCTCATCCAGAACTTGTTTACATTGGACTTGAAGACGATCATATTGTAGTCAGCTGGAAAGCAGGATAACGGAAGACAGTTCCAGAGACATGAAGTTCTAAGAAAGAATCTTTGTTCATGGAATCTACGTTTAGGTTTAGGCACAGATAAAGAGTTGGTGAAATTATTGATAGTGTTTTCAGATAGACAAGTGTTTCCCGTGAAAGTTTGGCGAGGAGGATTATAGATTAGAGCTTAGACGAGCACTTACTATTAAAATAGCGATAAAGAAAAGACAAGCACGCAACGTCTCTTCTGTTGGAAAGAGATTGCATGGAGGATAAACAGTCATCCACTACGAGACAATAAGTTTATTTTTAACTCTGCCAGGGCAGGATAAGGTCTTTCTAGCAGCTCCTGCCCAGATGTGGCAACAATACTCCATCCTTGGACGATCTGACTCTTACATAGTTAGAGAATTGCATCAGCAGTGAAATATTTACTGTATCGATAGAAGGATCCCATCATTTTTCCAGCGACCTTGGCAACGGATTTTATGTACATGTTCCATTTCAGATCAGGAGTAAAGGTCAAGCCTAGAAGCTTTTTATCTTAGGCGTATTAAACGTTTCAATCTACATTCTTGGACCGCATCTCCTCCGTATGGCTTCCTGTGAGAAATTCATTTTTAAAAACCGTTTTTCTCTCTCACTCGACAAATGTGATGTCATCATATTCCCACAATGGTTCAACTATATGTTTTGTCTAGCTCGTTTGACCACTTGTTTCAACTCATTTTATCCGTCTTTGGGTCCAATTTTTTTTGTAACTAGCTTACCCTGACATGTACTAATGTGACCTTTATCAAAATTCACTCTAGCTTACTTAATTGCTACTTACGTATGTAGCAATAATATCTTTCAGTTTGTTAGTGTTATTTGCTTATTCAGACTACTGTTCTTATATTGAGTGTTATTTTCACATCGTTTCGACCGAGGTAACTTCCGTCCTTCTTTAGATGTATCTTGTTGAACTCTGGACTTTCTGTTCAACTAAGAAATCTGCACAGAAATTTGAACGAAATCTTTTTATTTAATCAAGGATTGTAGAATGCTCTCCTTCCGGATAGAAGCCTTAATTCGCAGATGATGTTGCAGTATTTTCATTTGCTTTGTGATCTTTGAAGGCGGATAAATGTTACATTTTCAATAATAAAATAAAGAACTTGTTGGTGTTTATTGGTGCTGGTCTATTACGCATTTTCTGCTTCCTTTCATCGTCGCATTTTCATCTAGAAATAAGCTTCTCTTGACGAAGAAAGTAACACAAGGAGACATTTGCTGAGTTTTCTTCAAGTTTTTATTTTAATAAAATGTACCCAGAAGAAGGAGACTTATATTCTGGCAACTAATTATTTACTTCTGAACTTCCTAACATAACTGAAATGAGTGACGTAGACGGACAAAAGGATCGAAGAAAATTCGCCTTAGATTACAATCTTTCTATATAATTGGCAGTATTTTATTCGCACGACTTTCATGTAGAAACTCAAGTGAAAAACTTTGTTCCTCGTAGCTCGAAAATATGCCGTCATTCGGTATCGTTCGACTGTTTTACTACGGCGCTTGACATGCTGCCCCTGCATCAACTATACGTTACCTACCTCTAGAAACGATTTTGTTTACAAATTAAATTTATCCTGATATGCACTAAATGTGACCCTTGTCAAAATTCACACTAGCTAACTTAATCGCTATCGACCTATAGTCCTTAGTCTGTAACATAGATAGGCCATGACTTCTGGGTTACAGACTTTACAGACGACGCGGAATTTAGACGTACATAGATTTTGAAAATGTGCTTGATTATGACTAATACCACGCCTCGCTCGACAACTGCCAAACCCAACTCTGGTTTGTGGTCTTCTTATTTATTTTCTCTTCTGCTATGTCGTTGTCTCTCACAATTGCGATTGCCGAGAAGTGTGCAGTGGCTCACAATTATAAAAAATAAAATAGATAAAGCACACATTCCGACACATTTTGCTAAAAAACATTTTCACTGTGAGTTGGTGTAATACAATCGACACTCTATCGCTGCAATCCACACCTCGATAGTCATTTGCGTCGGTTGATTAATTCATTTTCCCATCTGCTCCGAACTACAATCTGCGTTCTACTATGTCCAACTCGCAACTTTCATCAACTTAAAACCATTGTCAACTGTCGCAAACGCAAGACTGTCTGCAAATTATTCCCAACCGTCGTAAACTGTCACAAAATTCACGACCACGCCTAAAACTGCCCATAAACTGTGCTCAATTTTTGTTGTTTAACAAACCCATTCAGCCTCTTTGTGCACCCTGGTTAACAACCTTTGTTCGGTCGATAAATTAATTCCTTTATATATAATACTAGCAGAAGTACCCATCGTTGACTGGGTTCAAAAACAGCCTACAGAAAATGGACGGTGATTGATGAAAGTATGATAGATTATGAAAAAGAGGGGGTTGTAAAGAGATAGGTTTTGATAAAAATTTTACCCTAAGCAAAAGATGATGAAAGTAAAGAGAATTTTCGCGAAAAAATGATTTTTATATCAACTTTGTTTCCATTCGTAGACAAGAGTGACCAACAAAATGATGTTTCCTTACAAAGAGAAAATGTTACGTATAGAATAATATAAATATACAAGAAATAAATGTTACCATATAAATAAAAGTTACTTTTATGGTAGAAAAGTTCATTGGTTTGTTAAGTAGTTTGTAAAAAAATTTTTTTTTTTAATTCACGAAGCGGTTTAAAAAGAATCAAAATGGCAGCGTCTTTGAAATGGAGAGCCGCGTTTTCAATTTAAAGGAGGAGCACCTGAGCATTCTGTGTTAGCAATTTAAGACAGGTCCGTTAACGTAAGGAATATTTATAAACATATTTTAATGTTTTCCGTTATTTTGTGCTTGCAGAATATTCGATTATGGCATGAGAATAAGGGCTAGAGTGTATAGTAGTCAATGGGACAATATCATATTAATCGTTAGTGTAAATTTGGAAAGTTGGATTACTTAAGGGAACGGCTCATCGAGAACTTTTTTTACGACCATATTGTATTTAGCTAGAAAGCAGGCCAACCGAAGTGAGTTCGACAGGTGTGCAGTTCTAAGAAAGAAGCTTTGTTCATGGAATCTACGTTTAGGTTTAGGCACAGATAAAGAGTGGTGGAAATTATTGATAGTGGTTTCAGATAGATGAGTGTTTTTCGTAAAATTTTTGCGAGGGGTGGGGACCATATATTGGAGTTCAAGCGAGCACTTGCCATGAAAAAAAGGATAAAGCAGAGAAAGGTTCGCTACATCTCTTCTGTGAGAAAGAGGTTGCAGAGAAGAAAAAAGGGCATCTCCTACGAGGCTACGAAGTGTATTTTGAACTCTGTAAAGGCAGGATAAGACTTTCTAGCAGATCTTGTCCAGATGTGGCAGCAATACTCCATCGTTGGACTATTATTATATACAAGTTAAATTTGGTTAAATATGTCATCGGATAGTTCCCAAAAATGTCTCGCTAATTTCATTTTACGCTCTTCTTGTTCTTAATCTAACCTGGCATCTTTTGTAAAGATCTATTTGCGAAATTATCGATTGGTTTATGGATCGAATTAATTTTTCACAGCATCTTTTAACCATCAATTATCAATTATGTTGGTGACTATATATTTTACTTCTCACCAAAAACAAATTTGTAGAAAAAAAAAAATTTTAATTGGCAAAATAACATGTGACAAAAATATCATTTTGACATAGAAATATTAATTATCTGTATTTTTGAGATGAGGTGTTTTCATTGATTGAGATTGTCGGACTGATTTCCTCATCTTGGTTGTTATCGTCACAACGTTTCGGCCGCTTTGCCCTCCGGCCTTCATCAGGTGTTTTGTATCGAACTGGGGAACAGTTTGTTAGGACTCTCGAACCCAACCCTTTATTATTATTACGGGGGTACCTTGTTCGGACTCCAGCTAGGCTCTGGAATATAGTTGCTAATTCTCTGGGGGTTTTTTAATGTTACTTTTTTTACACCGAAAAACGGTAACTAAAGGGGAGACGGGTATAGCCAACCATGTCTGGATGGAGAGAGGGGACCATCGCCCCCTATGGGATGAAGCAAAAATAATAAACAGAGAGACCCACTGGAAAGTGAGAAAACTTAAAGAAACAGCTCTCATGCTCGGACATAACAACCTACTGAGCAAACCAAGCATAGAGCTGAATGCAATTTGGACACCTCTTATAGAGAGAGAAAACCTTGAATAACAACATAGGTTTAACATTAACAAAAACCAACTAAGAATTGTCCTAGTGACATATGGCCGAGTAGTCCTAGACGTTGTATCAAAGTTTACAGTTACGACAATCTCAATCATTGACATAGAAATGTTAATTATGTTGTTACGAAACAACAAAATGAAAACTGATTTAAAAGAATCTCCCATGATTTAAGTACATGTAAAGTTAGCGGGCTTTTCAGATTGAGTAAGATATTTAAGATAGATGAAGTAATCAATGCTTCCGTTCAGTCTCAGGAGACAATGGATACCTCCTGTAAGGGTAGGTACGCGTGTGATTGTGAGGCAACTGAATCGGCACTGCTTGAGTCCTGTGGCAAGGAGAAGAGTTATATATATATATATATATATATATATATATATATATATATATATATATATATTTGGTTAAAGGGAAAATTATTCCCAACTCGCATTTAGGTAAAAATGCACTTTCGTAAATAACTGAATTCATTCAAAACGTATCGCAAAAACAAAAACAAATAGCATCTATATATCATAGCTATATATATATTATGGAAATATATTATTGATATATATTATAGATATATAGACACCACTAAACCTGTTTGTAAAACGTCAACGTTTTATACAATAATAGCAACGTCGTCATTTCGTGTGTTTACTATTTTCTGAGTCAATTTCTATGGATGAACATTGGCGCTATAAGTGTTAATAGAAGTAACGATTTTTTTTTTCAGCTATTGGATTTTCATATTTACATTGTAAAACAAATAGATTTTCTAATAAACTACACATACGAGAGTTAATAAAATAAAATTAATTTTGACATCTTCTGTTGACACTTATGTATCTAAAGATAGTGTTGCTTACAGGCCTCTGTACATTTTTCGAAAAAGGCGCCAGAAAATAAGGATCACCCTCTATCATTTTAAATAATTAAATCAAAACGAACTTTTTTATGTCGATTTTGTATTTGTAATTTTTATTATCTCAAGTCATATACTCTATTATACGAATATATTTTTTTAATATTGGAAACCTGTTATAAAAAAAGTCTCCGTTTGAACTTCATATCGCGTAATATTTGACTTTAATATTATTTAAAGCTTTTAAATGTAATTACTTTTCAGAATTCTGTTTTTTTGTTGTAATTTAAATAATTATGTTACCGAGAAAAAATATATCAAGAAAAAGTGTTTATTTTCTTTAACATATTAATATTGGTTTTATATCTAATTTTATTTACGACTTTGAGGTAAGTGAAATAAATAACGGGATTTTATAATAATAAAAAATTAACTATTTTTTAATTATTTGATCCTTTCAACTTTAAAAAAAATGTTGACATTTTTATTGATCAACATTTATTTTGTTTAGCTTTCGAAACATTCAATATGGGGGGATACAACACCTAAAAATATTTCCTCTAATATATTTAACAAAATCTGCTTTTATTATGTAAGTTTTTATAATAATATATAAATATCGAAAATTTCAAGAAAATGTGGCGAGTATTTGATTTTTGCTAGATTTTTAAAACATGGGTATGTCAACTGCTTCAAAAACGTCACTACATAGGAACGTTGTTTTAAAGCGTCGATGATGTAAACACGATTTTTGTTTCTCATTTTCATTTTTTTTTTTTGTATGCTGTAAAAAAATTAAATAAATATTAGCAGTTTACTTGAAGCTTCTTTTAAATAGTAAAAAAGTTAGGATAATAATATTAAATTAAATTACAGTTACATGGTGTAACACACGGCAGGGGTTAAAACTGTAACACGCGTTGGAGGTACCTATAGAGATATATTATAGATATATATTATAGACCGCCAATGTAATAAACATTCTTTAGTTCCTATAACTTTCAAAACAGGAATGGGTTCGGATAAGTAAATATGTGTTATCGCAGAAATAAATTGCTCTAGAAATAGACTAACAAAATATGCAGTCGCATATTTTTTAAAACTAGGCTGGTAAAATTCATTCATAATATAAGGGTCATTTTGAGAATTAAATATTATTTTCTTTTAATTACTTAGCAGCTAAGCCCGGCTTTGCTCAGAGACTATCAACTGTTCATAACTTTATGTGCACACACACATATATATATATATATATATATATATATATATATATATATATATATATATATATATATATATATATATATATATACTAGCATGGGGCCCCGGCGTTGTCCGGGTGTTTGAAGGTGTGTGTTGAGCAAAAAAAATGTGGTAGCAGGAAGGCAGGCTCGAACCCGTACCGTGAAGGAGGAAAAGAATAGGAAAAAACGTCACGTCTTTGCTGTTACGACGACCACCAAACCTGAAGTGACGTAGGCTTAAATTAAGGCTAGACAATCGAAAAGAGAGAATGACTTTCGAAAATATCAGTGAAAAAGCGACCCCTCCCCGTAGAAAAGTGCCAAGTTGAGGGTGAAGAAATTAATGTGTTTAACTATTCTTTCGATATTTGTCGTCTTAAGGATCGATCTTATAAACGATACTGATCTTGTGAAAATCCGTCGCCTCTGTCGAAGATTTCAGGCAGACATGCAAACATACATACATACATTTATATATTTGTAGCTCAAATTTTCGACCCAAACCGATTAAAAACCTTGCGCTACCTCTGAATATCTTTTATGTAAAATTTCAAATTTTTAAACCAGAAATTGTCTGAGTAATTTGATAGAAACCGCAGAGGTCAATTTTTTTTTTAATTTGACCCGTATTATGACCACTTAACATTTATTGTTTTGGGTTCAAATCCAGTTATTAAGTTAGAGCCATTTCCAAGGAACCTATATCTAAGATTTCAAGTGTTTAGACCCAAAATTGTCGGAGGAGTTTGGTAGAGTTCTCAAAGGTCAAATGGTTGAACTTTGACCCCTTAACAGCCAAATTTCTGGCCGAAAACGGATTACAAAGATTTTCCCAAAATCTCAGTCCCCACTATATCAAATTTCGAGTTTGTAGACTTAAAATTGACAAAGTTATTGTGCAGGGAAATGTACACAGACAAACAGACAGACACACACACACACACACACACAGACACGTTCACTTTTATATATATACAAGCATGGGTGCCCGGCGTTTCCCGGGTGTGTGGAGGTATATGCTGAGCAAAACAAAAACAAAAAAAACGGTCAATTTTTTTAAATTTTGACACCATTTATGACTCCTTAAAATTTATTGTTTTGGGCTCTAATCGAGTTATTAAGTTAGATCCATGTCCAAGGAACCTATATCTAAAATTTCAAGTGTTTAGACCCAAAATTGTCAGAGGAGTTTTGTAGAGTTTTCAAAGGCCAAATCGCTGAACTTTGACCCCTTAACAGCCAATTTTCTGGCCGAAAACCGATCACATAGATTTTTCCAAATCTCAGTACCCTGTATACAAAATTTCGAGTCTGTAGACTATAAATTGACAGAGTTATTGTGAAGGATACTGTATACAGGCACACAGACAGACAAACACGTCCATTTTTAAATTGACCGCTTTTTTTCTTTTTCTTTTTTTCTTTTTTTTTTTTTTTTGGCTCAATATACACCTCCAAATACCTGTGCAACGCCGGGCACCCATGCTAGTATATCTATAAAAGTTAACGTGTCTGTGTATCTGTGTGTCTTTGTGTCTGATTGTGTACATTTCCCTACGAAATGACTCTGTCAATTTTAAGTCTACAGAACCGAAATTTGATATACAGGGTACTAAAGTTTGGGAAAATGTTTGTGGTCGTTTTTCAGCCAGAAATATGGCTGTTAAGGGGTCAAAAATCAACGATTTGACCTTTGAGAACTCTACAAAACTCCTCCGACAATTTGGGGTCTTAACACTTGAAATTTTAGATATAGGTTCCTTGGACGTGGATCTAACTTAAAAATTTGATTTGAGCCCAAAACAATAAATTTTAAGGGGTCATAATAGGTGTCAAAGTTAAAAAAATTACCGCTTTTTTTTTTTTGCTCAACATACACCTCCAAATACTCGGGCAACGCCGGGAACCCATGCTAGTGTATATATAAAACAGCGTGAATATGTACAGTAGGCAAGAGTACACAGACAAGCTTTTTATAGGTACATAGATATTGGACGCAATATATAATAATGATTTAAAAAGTAAATAAAAAAGACTCGTGCGCCGAGAATCGAAACCAAAGCGTTCAGTTCACGATTTATTTTTGCCTCTGTCGTCATGAAGACATTTATAATGCAAGGCTAAAAATTAAAACATAAACCAATAGTTACTACTTTATGCATTCGTAATGCCGGCATTCGAACTTCACGTGGCAATTTTTTTTTTTTTTAATTTTCTCACTTTTGCACCGATTTTTCCCGGGTAAAACCCAAATATAAAGTTTTGCATGGATACAAATACCTTATATATGAAGTTTCATGTCTGTAGACCAAAAACTCTAGAAGGAATTTGGTAGGCAAAATTTGTTAAACAAAAATATATACGTATACATAAATATATATGGAAACTATTTTGTGTTTACTGTAAACTTTTTACGCAAATATTATTCAAGTATAAATCATGTAGAATAACTGCATGAATATAATTATACGTAATAGTTAACTAAAGATGATCATCCCATAAGAAAACCGAAAAAACTAATAGGGAATTAATTAAAATGAATGTTTAAAAGAATATGCATATAAGCAAGATATTTTATAGGAGTATAGAAGATAGATAGATATCTCGCATTTCGTATGCGTTTGCATATTAATTTTAGATGTCGGCACCTCATGGAGAGAGAATATGGACACACCCGATGTTGTTGTAAAGTCTGACTCGATCTTTCCAGCGACTTAGACTTTACAACAATCGCCAGCAACAACGGACGTATACGATTTTCTCTCAATGAGTGACGATCCCATCGGGTTAATACTCGTGTATAAAATGAAGGAAAAAAAACTTTTCTTCTATGAGTAAGTTGTATTAACACCGAAAGTCTTAGAAAAAAAAATGTTAATAAATAAAAATAGAGATATAACATTATTTGGTTTTCAAATTAAAATTACGAAATAGTCTTCACAGATTCGAGCAAATTTTTCTATTCAATATTTTAATGCACGGAGTCGCTATTTTCGTCTCTTATTTGACTCAAATATCACAAATCAATTTATTTGATTTGATTTGAGTTTAATTATCAATAATTTCGATTGCAAGAAGAACATTAGAATTACGATATTTCCGAAAATAGTAAAACGTTGCCATGAATTTTTTAATTTGTTTAATTTGCGTGAGTTATTTCAGAAAAAAAAAATGAATAAATGCGATTGATTGTCGTTTTAAAATCGTCACAGAATTTCATCTCGTGGAAATGAATTGACACCATTCTTTGGGTCACGCATGTCATCTTGTTTCGCTTTTGCGGGCGAGATCTAAATTTGCAGATGTTGACGCGATAAAGGCCGACTTAAACAGATAGAATCATTTAGTGTAATTTCTTTTCAAATTGAAAATCTTTCGAAACAAAGCATGAAGCCAGTTGAAAAGATTATTTCAAGGTCAAAAGCTAGCCAGATGGATGATTGGTGTTGGATAAATAAAATTAGATCCAGTAAACTGCAATTATTTCTCCTTTGTCAGAATCATCGTTCACGGAATGTGAAGATTAAAGTACGAAATATGGGAAACACGCGTTACGAAGTTGCTGAATGTTCCACTTTCTACTTTTTTTTAATGACTAAGATGTATAACTAACTATGGTTTAATAGTTATCCTCATCAAAAAGCAACCTACAATTAATAACAATTTCGATTTTTTTTTCATTGAATTCGAATTGAAAAGAAATAATAATTTTCACTGAAACAATTTGAAAGCATTTGCACGAAAAAAAAAATCACAAAACTTTCGTTCGACACCATTCGACGTTTTCCATAAGCCACCCGGGAGATTCCGACGATAGCACGGTCTTTATACTGCACAACTACTCTTTTTTAGCATTGGCTCGCCAGCAGTAGTAGTAGTAGTAGTAGTAGTAGTATTGGTAGTGGTAGCGATAGTGGTAGCAGTAGTAGTTGTAAAACTATTAGTAGTAGTAGTTGTAGTAATAGTGATAGTGTATTTCCTCCCATGTGAGACATTTTTCACTTTATACAACCTAACCCTAACCTCAAGCTTAATCCTAACTTAACGCTAATATAACCATTACCCTAAGCCGACACATGTCCAAGCATCACTACAAAAAGTAGGTCATGGGCGTGTGCGCGAACTGCGCATTAATGGCAGAGCATTGTTGGCAATAGTCATTTTTTAATATTTGTGACGAAGATCTTCAACAAATTATCCGAAAACTCACCAACGTTTACTGTTTTATTATTAGCATTGACAGTAGTAGTAGTAGTAGTAGTAGTAGAAGTAGTTTTTGTTGTTATTGTTGTAACTCCACCCGTGTGACACATTTTGCATATATGAGTACTACATAAAACTCTTGGGCAATAAGGTCCATCGGTTATGGAACCTGAGTGTTTTAGTAGTAGTAGTAGTAGTAGTAGTAGTATAGGTTTTCTTCGTATTACGTTGCATTATGCATATCAAGATTGCTTCATTGCAGGTTGACTGAAATTCTGTCGAGAATTTTTGTAGCTTAAAATGCCTAAAAGGCACCAAATATTTTATTATAATAGAGATGTGCCCATCCGGTGTTAAGCTTTCGATATTAACAGTTTTTCTTTGTCGGTTGTCTTTATCTTATCACCATGGCAACATAATGCATTGCTGACAAATGCCAGTAAGTGTTGAACGTTAATGGAGATAATGTCGATCAGAAAACGTAAATGAGATTTTCGAAATTGGTAATCTTTGTTTTTTTGGGGTTTTTTTTTATTCACCCTTCAAATATCCATCCGATATCGCTGATAAACAACTTCTTCAACCGCCAATATGTATCCATGTGTCGAGCTTTTTATTATTATTATTTTCGGACAAATTGAAACCTAAAATGAATCTTTATCGTATTTTTATCGATTATTGTCTATTGCTCGAGATGGAATGATAATCAATGAATGTTTCACACTCCCATATTTTTATTGTCATCGAAATCGGTGAAATCGACCATTTTTCAATCAAATCGGTTAGTTGCCTGCTCTAGGTTGTGACGCATCGTAGTGCACCGGGTGGAAGCTTCACATGCCTCCCGCAGTAATTTAGAGCACAATACATTGTGTTTTACATTGCACTGTAGAGAACCTACTGTTGATTTTATAAAATTATTTTTATATTATTACATAATGGCTTGAAAGAAAGTTTCAAATGCAAAAGTCAAGTATCATGCTTCAATTGTGCTTTAAATTGAAACATTAATTTTAAACGATCATATCAAAGAACCTACTATTGATTTTATATGCCTGGCCTTACTGTTTATTCGGTGATAATGGCTTGAATTTAAGTTTAAAATGAAAAAAGTTAAGCATCATAGTGCAATTGTGTTTTAAACAGAAACATTCATTTCGAACGCGCCCCTGTCATATCAAAGTTCCTACTGTTGGTTTTATATATCGAGCCTTCATGCTTGTGTTGTAATAAAACTTCTCAAATGCACTCGTGGTGTTAGGCTGTATAAGGTGTTCACTTCGGTCAAAATCGTCTGTTTCTTCTGTTATCGGATTATTTCGATTATCGATACTTATCGGAGACATTCCGATACAAAACCTACGTAAGAACATTGCCAGGCACATAAAGTACCTTTCGTGTAAATTTTCCTAAAAATCGGCCGAGCAGTTTTCGAGTCCATAGGGAAGGAACTCACACACAAACACACGCACACAAACATACATACACAAATGTCTTTTTATAAAGTTCCTTTTGTAAAGATACTAAAGCTATGTAAATCAACATTTGTTTCACCAAGGTTTTTTTTTATACATAATCACAAAATACATGCTAAAATATTCCTTGGTTTGGAGATTGAGCTATGTTTTTAAAAAAAACTTTCAATTATGAGGATTGATAATTTGGATCATTTTGATTATTCGGATTTGTGGCGTAGTGCATAAAGTACTAAGTAATTCAGTTGTAAGTGACATTATTCTGAGTTTTTGAAGTTCAATCCTCTGTATGGGCAATACGAAAGATACTGTTGCGAATTACTTAAGAATTTTACTTTGTCATATAGCCCTATAGATTAAATGAAAGATTATGTTCGAAATTCTCTGCAGATTACCGAGCTCGACAAGACATACGTGAAGATCCACTCAAGTAAAGAACAGTCGTCCGAATAATCACAATTAAAATAAATTCTCCTTTTCACTTTTCTATTTAGCGGTTATTTACAATAAACTCACTTAGTACTGAATCTCTTACGACAGAAATTAATAATATGCAGGGACACTTTAGTGATCATCTCATCAGTAAAAAGTATTATCTTTAATAGACTTAGTACTCACTTAACCATAATTTCCTAATTGTTACACATAGGATTATCTTAAATATTATATATATATATATATATATATATATATATATATATATATATATATATATATATACAGTGTACCACAAAAATGAGTACACCCCTCACATTTCTTCAAATATTTTAGGATATCTCTTCATGAGACAACACTGAAAAAAACTATTTTTGACACAATAGAAAAGTAGTCTGTCTGCAGCATATATAACAGAGTTAATTTATTTTCCCCCTTAACATTACTCAAAATATAGTAATGAAACGCTAAATCCCTGGCAACAAAAGTGAGTACATCCCTCACGAAAAGTTATCAATATTAACGTACAACATATCAACTCTCAATATTTTGTGTGGCAACCATCATTATTCAAAACTGCTTTTTAGTCTCCTGTGCATGGAGTTTACCAGACCTTCACATTTAGCCACTGGAATGCTCTTCCACTTTTCAATTACGACGTCACAGAGCTGGCAAATATTTGAGACTTTGTGCACCTTCACCTTTTTTTTTTTTTTTTTTTTACATTTTCACCCCAAACAAGGCAAATTGCCACTTTGGTGTAGGGGGCTACTATCAGGGGCAACAACTACTGGGGTACTATGTAGGGATTTTGGCAGCAAGATGTCGGTTCACGTTACACTTGAACTTCTGCACGTCAGTACTGTTGGGGAAGAAGGGACCTGGAATGGAATTCCAGAGTAGCGGTTCTAGGGAAGAAACTATTGGAGTAAAAAGATCTTTTACATCTAGGGATCTCTACAGTGTGGGGGTGGGATTTAGCAGCCTGTCGGGTTTGTCGAGGGTGCTCATGTCGTGGGGGCACAAATGATTGCAGTTCGTCAGAGCATTCACCATTAAAATACTTGTAGAAAAGGCAGAGGGATGCAACATTTCGTCGATGGGACAGAGGCTGAAGCTTAGATGCCAGTTCAGGGCCTATCAGGTTTGCGACTCTCTTTTGAACCTTGTCAAGGAGCGAGAGACTAGTAACAGATGCACCAGCCCAGATGTGGCAGCAATACTCCATACATGGGCAAATGGTGGCCTTATAGAGGTAAGGATACTTTCGGGTGTTAGTAGTTTTCTAGCACGGTAGAGAGAGCCCACCTTTCTTGCAGCATCCCTGCCAATGCTTTCAATGTAATTGTTCCAACTCATGTTTCCTGTGAACGTTAGGCCAAGGAGTTTGAAAGATATACGCTCAGATAAAGAGTCGTTGGCCATTGCTATAGGTGGTAGAGAGGGTTTCTTGTGATTATTGAATGAAACTAGTTTAGTCTTGGCGGCATTGAACGCGACCAACCACTTTTGTCCCCATTCCACCACAGATTGGAGGTCTTCCTCTAGTGTTTCTGCCATTTCTTTAGAAATGTGTTCATTCGTCTTCCTGTCGTGCCTGCCATAGAGTGTAGTGTCATCAGCATATATACTCATCTCAGAGGCAATTTTGTCTGGGAGGTCATTTATGAATATCAGGAACAATAGAGGTCCAAGGATAGAACCTTGGGGCACTCCCCCATTTATATCATATTGTTTGGATGTACGACCGTCGAGGACAACCTGGATTTTTCTCTTATCTAAGAAGGATTTAATTATGTTAAGTATTCTACCAGTGATACCGTATGATCTGATTTTCCTAAGGAGACCCTCATGCCATACCCTGTCAAAAGCCTTAGATATATCTAGAGCTACCGCTCTGCCCTCCCCCGCTTTGTCCAGTTAATGGTATATACGTTTAGAGATTACAGTTAGGATGTCTGCTGTGGAACGGGCTTGTCTAAATCCATATTGTTTGTCAGTCAGAAGTTTAGCATCTGTAAGGTGATGGACTAGAGCATGGTTAATTAAGGTCTCAAATATTTTGGAAAAAAGTGGGAGGAGGCTAATGGGGCGATAATTTAATGGGTCAGTCCTTTCGCCAGAATTCTTGAATACTGGTACAACAGAAGCAGTTTTCCAACAGCCATGAAAGCAAGCTTCATTAAGGCATTTGTTGTATAGTTTGGAGAGAACTATAGCTACTTCGGCTGAGCACTTTTTTAATAGCACAGCTGGGATGAGATCGGGTCCACATGCTTTTGAAGTGTCAAGGATTTTTATGATAGCATGCACCTGAGCAGGGGTGATTTTCAGATCGTCTAGCGTGGCGTCTGTCCGCATAGGAAAGTCAGGTAGGGGGTGGTTGGAAGGGTTCAGTGTGGAGTTTGAGGCAAACCGACTGGCAAGCATGTAAGCCTTCTCGGTTGCTGACGAGACAAACTCGTGATTGTTGGTTAGTGGGGGAATTGTTGATTGCTCATTATTTACTACACTGTTGTAGATTTTCCAGAAGTCTCGAGTTCCTAGTTTTTTGTGCTTCGATACGCTTTTTAGTGGTTTCCGTAAATTCTCTCTTAGCTGTCGCTATTTCTTTCTTTACCTCCACCTTCTGTTTGAGGATGCCCCAAAGATGTTCTATTGGGTTCAAGTCTGGAGACATGCTTGGCCAGTCCATCACCGTTGTCCTCAGCCTCTTCAGTAAAGCAGTAGTTTTCTTGGATGTGTGTTTTTGTCATGCTGAAACACTGCTCTGCGACCCAGTTTCTGGGAAGAGGGGATCATGCTCTGCTGCAGTATTTGACATTACATGTTGGAGTTCATGTCGCTCAATGAAATGTAACTCTCCAATACCTGCAGCACTCATGCAGCCCCAGGCCATTACATTACCACCACCATGCTTGACTGTAGGCATGACACACTTATCTTTGTACTTCTCACCTGGTCGCCGCCACACATGCTTAAGGTCATCAGATCCAAACAAATTCAAGTTCGTCTCATCATGCCATAGGACATGGTTTCAGTAATCTATGGGCTTTGTTGACATGTCTTCAGGAAACTGTTTGTGGGCTTTCTTGTGTATTGCCTTTATAAGAGACTTCCTTCTGGAGTGACAGTGATGCACACCAATTGACATATAGGAGTCAGTAAAGAGAGAAAATTAAGGTATTTCATTTTCTCTTTTTACTGATTCTTTTATGAACTCCAAAACAATTTGTTGAGCTTTGTATTATCCTGATAATAAAGAATTGATTTTATTCTCGTTCTTTAAATCCCTTGTTATTTGCGTGTGTGTGTGTGTGTGTGCGTGTGTGTGCGTGTGTGTGTGTGTGTGTGTGTGCGTGCGTGTACATGTGTGCGGTGTGTGTGTGTGTGTGTGTGTGTGTGTGTGTGTGTGTGTGTGTGTGTGTGTGTGTGTGTGTGTGTGCAAACAATCTCCAGACTATTCCTGAACTAAATCGAGTTTTTGCTGTCTCAGGGCATGGTAAAGCATTAGGGTGGCTGACAATTTTGCTCGTTTTGTGTTATTGTTATCAGGGCAAGTCCTCTAGAGGAGTGTGTCAGAATTATTGAAAGTTTTGCACATTTTATCCAAAAGTTTGTTTTTTTAATGCAAAGGTTATAAAACAAATTTGTTTTAGACATTTATAGCTGAAAGTTTGTGGACAAGTCAGGAATAGTTTAAATTTTGCTTGTATCAAATATGTCTTCTTTTTTTTTTACAGAAAGGGATGCGAATTTCCTGAAGTTTCAATGAATGACGTAGGGGGTGTTAGCTTGTAACAAAATATGAATCGATTCTTTTGATCTAATTCGATCTCGTCTTGTTTAACAAAAATAGTCGAAATCAATGCTTTGTGTTTCGATGGTAATAATCAGTTTACTTGAAAAATCAATATTTGTAAACACACATGGGCACATACACAGGTGTACACACATGAAGGTATATACACACACACACACGAAGGTATACACACACACACGAAAGTATACACACACACACACACACACGCGCACCTTGATTGTTCTCGATTAAAATCGATCTCTTTTTAATCTTCTGTTGAATGTCATCATGGCGACTTTTTCTATTGCGCATCGTCAAGGTTTCATAACTTTGTTTTGTAACAACGAGTAAAAGAAGACAAAAAATGGCGTCGAAGAAAAGTTAATTTGTTGGAAGGAAGCATCGAGAGATTAATCGGTGATCAAAAAAAAACGCCGAAATAAAATGAAAAAGAATGACGAATATTGAAACAGGTTAAATTATGTCCGCCATCTTCTTCTACATCTATTTTCTCGTTCTCTCTCTTTTTCTTTCTCTAACTATCTATGGATCTCTTTATTTTGTTTTTCTTTCGCTTGCTCTAATTTTTCTTTTTTTTTTTCTCTTTCTCTCTTATTCCATTACTTTCCTTCTTTATAATTCTCTCTTTTTTTTCGCTCTCTCTCTCTCTCCTCTTTTATTCATTCATTCTCTCTCACTCTCTCTCTCTCTCTCTCTCTCTCTCTCTCTCTCTCTCTCTCTCTCTACCTATCTATCTATCTATCTATCTATCTTTCTTTTATTATTCTTATTCACCTCAAACAAATCGCGCTGCCACTTTTTTTACCACAGCTCCCGATGATTGTAAAACGAATGCTGACAGCCCACTTGGGAACGCTGATCGTGCAGTGATAATAGTTGAAATCGCCCTAAACTCTAGAGCCAAAACTGAAGAGCCAGTGCTCAAAACAACGAGATATTATAAAAAGGCTGACTGGGAAGCCATCAGAGATCTTATCAGAGATGCCCCAGGGTAAATATTTTTTCTTCCTGCTGAACAGTGCGCAAATGAGACCACTGAATGGTTCAAAACTGCAATAGAAGCACATGTTCCCATGCGGAAATTTTATAGCAAGCCCCACTCTCCTCAATGATTTACTTCGACTTGCGCAACTGCCATTGCTCAAAGGCACCATGCATACCGCAGACTTAACCGACATAAGTCCAGTTCAAACAGACAGAAGTATATAGAAGCTAGAATTAACATTAAGAAAGAAATAGCGACAGCTAAAAGAGAATTTACTGAAACCACTAAAAAACGCATCGAAGCACAAAAATTAGGAACTTGTGACTTCTGGAAAATCTACAACAGTGTAGTAAATAACGGGCAATCAACAATTCCCCCATTAACCAACAATCACGAGGTTATTTGCTCAGCAACCGAGAAGGCTTACATGCTTGCCAGTCGGTTTGCCTCAAACTCCACAATGGACCCTCTCAACCACCCACTACCTGACTTTCCTACCCGAACAGACGCCACGCTAGACGATCTGAAAATCACCCCTGCTCAGGTGCATGCTATCATAAAAAACCTTGACACTTCAAAGGCATGTGGACCCGATCTCATCCCAGCTGTGCTATTGAAAAAGTGCTCAGTTGAAGTAGCTACAGTTCTCTCCAAACTATACAACAAATGCCTTAATGAATCTTGCTTTCCGGGCTGTTGGAAAACTGCTTCTGTGGTACCAGTTTTCAAGAATTCTGGAGAAAGAACTGACCCATTAAATTATCGCCCCATTAGCCTCCTCCCACTTTTTACCAAAATATTTGAGACCTTAATGCTCTAGTCCATCACCTTACAGATGCTAAATTTTTGACTGACCAACAATATGGATTTAGACAAGCCCGTTCCACAGCAGACAGTAATCTCTGAACGTATATACCACTCATTGGACAAAGCCGGGGAGGGCAGAGCGGTAGCTCTAGATATATCTAAGGCTTTTGACAGGGTATGGCATGAGGGTCTCCTTAGGAAAATGAGATCATACGATATCACTGGTAGTATACTAAACATAATTAAATTTTTCTTAGATAAGAGAAAAATCCAGGTTGTCCTCGACGATCGTACATCTAAACAATATGATATAAATGGGGGAGTGTCCCAAGGTTCTATCCTTGGACCTCTGTTGTTCCTAATATTCATAAATGACCTCCCCGACAAAATTGCCTCTGAGATGGGTATATATGCTGATGACACTACACTCTATAACAGGCATGACAGGAAAACAAATGAACACATATCTAAAGAAATGGCAGAAACACTAGAGGATGACCTCCAATCTGTAGTGGAATGGGGGTCAAAAATGTATGGTCACGTTCAATGCCGCCAAGACTAAACGTGTTTCCTTCAGTAAATACAAGAAACCTTCTCTACCATCAATAGTAATGGCCAATGACACTTTATTTAACTGTACATCTTTCAAACTCCTTGGCCTAACGTTCACAGGAAACATGAGTTGGAGCAATTACATTGAAAGTATTGCCAGGACCGCTGCAAAGAAGGTAGGCTCTCTCCACCGTGCTAGAAAATTACTAACACCCGAATATATCCTGTACCTGGTGCATCTTCTACTAGTCTCTCGCTCCTTGACAAGGTTCAAAAAAGAGTCGCCAATCTGATAGGCTCTGAACTGGCATCTAAGCTTCAGCCTCTGTCCCATCGACGAAATGTTGCATCCCTCTGCCTGTTCTACAAGTATTTTAATGGTGAATGCTCTGACGAACTGCAATCACTTGTGCCCCCACGGTGTAAACATCCTCGACAAACCCGACAGGAAGCTAAAACTCACCCCCACACAGTAGAGATCCCTAAATGTAAAAGATCTTTCTACTCAAGTAGTTTCTTCCACAGAGCCGCTAGACTTTAGAATTCCATTCCGGGTCCCTTCTTCCCCAACTGTACTGACGTGCAGAAGTTCAAGTGTAACGTGAACAGACATCTTGCTTCCCAAATCCCTACATAGTACCCCAGTAAATGTTACCCCTGATAGTAGTCCCCTACACCAAAGTGGCAATGTGCCTTGTTTGGGGTGAAAATGTAATAAAAAAAATTTTAACTTAGATTTATCATGTGGGACTATGTTTACAAGAGCACTATGTTTAGGGTTGAGCATGTCTGTTCACATTACATTTAAATTTTTGCATAATTAGTACAGTGGGGGAAGCAAGAGTCCTGGGGGAAAATTCCGATGTCTAGCAGTTCGTGGGAAGAAACTACTAGATTAGAAAGCTTCCTGGCATCTAGGAACCTCAACAATGAATGGGTGGGAATTTGCTGCTTGTCGGGTAAGTCGTGAATATGTGCGTCGAGTAGTTTGGTAGGGAAATGTATACACCCAGACACACACACAGACAAACAGAAAATTTCACTTTATATATATATATATATATATATATATATATATATATATATATATATATATATATATATATATATAGATTGCTTTCATTTTATCTTCCATTTTCTTTCGCTGTTTATTTTTACCCCTCGCTTTTTAATTTCTCAGTTCTTTCTCTCTATTTTTCCCTTTATTTATCTCTTGTTTTCTCTTTCTTCCTCGGTCTATCGATTCTCATTCTACCTTTTGTTCCTCTTCTCTTTTCCTTCATATATCTACCTTTCCCTCCTATGTCTCTCACTGTATTTCATCAGCCTCAAATGAGTAAACCAGAAACTTTTGTTCAATTAATTGTGTGCTATCAACTGTTAACAACAGATATTGTGCCAGTATTCACGAATCCAAATAAAGGGTTAATATGCCCTCAAACAAACCAAAATTTCCCCTTATCTTTCTGTCAGATGAAACGGGTTTCATCTAGAAAATATGATTAAAAGAGAAAATGAATATGAAACATCTTATATGCAAAAGAGAAGTAACTATCTGCCCTTGATTATCTCCTTTGCCTGGATTTGAGAGCGAGTAATGATCCTTGCATTTTTAGACAAGTCGAAATTTTGGATTGAACATGTCGTCAGTGACTTTTAATTAATACGTTTAAACATAGATTCCATGATCAAAGCTTCTTTCTTAGAACTGCACGCCTGTGGAATTGTCTTCCGTTTTCCTGCTTTTCAGCTGTCTATAATATGGTTGTCTTCAAGTCCAACGTGAACAAGTTTCTGATGAGCCGTTCCACTTAAGTTAACAAATTTACCGAACATCCATTACTATCGATTACTATATTGTCCTTTTGACTACTGTACACTCTTTAGCCCTTATCCTTGAGTGGCCTATCGGCCTTGATAAGTGGTGCCGCCTATGTAAAAAAAAATAGTAAATGAAGAATAAATATTATTTGTTCATCTATACAGAAGCGTTTTTATTGCATTCATTTTTTATATCCGAATTTTACGAATACTGTCATTTTACTTAACTAACAAAAGAAAGGAAATACTACTTTACTGAGCTCAGCAAAATAAAAAGAATCCAATCATTTTGCCGAGATCAACAAAATTAGGACTATCCCCAAAGTAATACCCAACTAAATGTTACCATAGCTAATAGCGATTATCTTAGTATATAAAGTGTCTGTTCATTGCATCTTTAAAGGTTTTAGAAGGTGCTGAGTTTTCGCAATCAAGATGGCCGCTGATGACATGAGAGTCACACTTTTTCATCGGTTTCTCTTTCGAATCTTTTTCGTTTAAACAGAATCACTACTAATAAATGTCAACAATCGTATGAAAATATAATTTTCTACCGAACTGTATATTTTATTTCCATTACTTTTGTGCTATTTTCAATTTTTGAGCGATTATTGAGACTTCACGTGATCGTTTAATATCGGCCATTTTTCGCGTTTTAACTTAACAGAGTTAACACTAGTTTTATATTAAATTAAAGCAACGTGAGTTTTTACGTGGGAGTCATCACTTATCAAAGCCTGAAAGCCACTCGAAGATAAGGGTTAACACTAGTTTTATATTAAATTAAAGCAACGTGAGTTTTTTACGTGGGAGTCATCACTTATCAAAGCCTGAAAGCCACTCGAAGATAAGGGTTAACACTAGTTTTATATTAAATTAAAGCAACGTGAGTTTTTTACGTGGGAGTCATCACTTATCAAAGCCTGAAAGCCACTCGAAGATAAGGGTTAATAAGTGTGCGGTAGTCATTGAAACAACAACGTCTTAATAGTCAGTGATAGAAATAGGATAGAAATGGAATATTTTGAGGGACGGCTCAACGGAAACTTGTTTACATTGGAGTTTAAGGCTACCATATTGTAGTCGGCCGGGAAGCAGGCCAGTAGAAAGTTTTCCACGGGCGGGAAGTACTAGAAAATAATCTTTGTTCATGGAATTTACGTGGAGATTTAAGCACAAATAGAGAGTAGGTGAACTGTTGATAATGGTTGTACCTAGATGATTGTTTTTATGTGGAAGTTTGGCAAGGATTGAAGCTCAGGCGAGCAATTGCTATGAAATTAACAATAGAGCAGAAGCAGGCTTGCAACGTCTTTTCTGTGGGAAAGAGGTTGTAGAGAAGAAAAAAGGGCATTACCTACTAGATTTCGAAGCCGGTTTTGAACTTTGTCAAAGCAGAAAAGGATGCTCCGTGCAGCTTCCGCCCAGATATAACAACATTACTCTATTTTAGGATGTAAATGGCTTTTACACAGGTAGAGGATTGAGTCAATAGTTAGATACCTTTTGGAGCAGAAAAATGACGCAACAATTTTTCCAGCAACCTTGGCAACAGATTTGATGTAAGTCTTCCATTTCAGGTCAGGAGTGGTTGGTTGGTTGTTTTTGTTTTACGGCATATCAACCCTTTTCGGGTTATTTAATGCCGAGTCCAAAGATTTTGAAGAAAAACATTTTAATAGAATATATTTGTTGTTTTCAAGTCGGTTTCTATTTAACCCATAGTTGGAACCCTAACAGATACTACCACTCTGGGTCAGAGTGGACCTGGGAGCAATGGCAATTAAAGGGTGGTTCCACATTCCCTAAAGCCCACAATCTGGGGCCTTACCATTGGATATAGTTTAAGGTCATATCCAGGACCCCCATTGAGGGACTTTACCCTCTGCAGGGGGGGGGCAGTCGGTGTATTCTAATGCCCCACCGACAGGGCCCAGGTCAAGAGTAAAGGTCAGACCCTAAGGTTTGTTAAAACAAGCATCCTCTTTTAGACAAGAGCCATTCATATCAATTGGAGTGAAGTTTGGATCAGAGCGTTTATGGTGAAAAGATAAATTAACTTTTTACTCCATCACATGCTCAACGTCTGAGGAGAGAGACTCGGCGAGATCTTGGTCGCTGTTGGTCTTTGAAGTGTAGTCATAGAGTGTAGTGTCATCTGCGTATATCTCGGACGAATGAACTTAGAATGTGATTTGGAAGATTATAAATGAAGATAAGGAATAGTCGGGTCCGGGATGGACCTTTGGGGCACCCCAGTATTGATACTTTTTTGTTCATCGACAACTACTTGTATAAACCTATCAGAGAGAAAAAATTCGATGGTTGAGACATTTTCAGATATTCATAGCTGCAAATCTTATGAATTAGTTTATGCTAAACCCTATCAAATGCCTTCGATAGGTTAAAAGTTATCGCTCTTAAAAGAAACTAAACAAAACAAATTATCCAGGTAAGCAGAAGTGTAACTTATTTTGCCTTTGGTAATATTTTTCGTTGTATATTTTTTGTTTTGTTTTTAATCTTGTTTCTGTTAACTGCAGATAAAATACTCTCCAACCTTTCTTAATTTACTCTATTAGCTATAAAATTCAAAAAATCTTGAGAAACCCAACATAGACGGGTACTTCAGCTAGTATGCATGTGTCAAAATGTATAAGCTTCTTTTAGATATGTTTCGCTGCATAAGACCAACAACGTGGTTAGTCTTTAAAATTATTTACATGTTTGACAACCTGATCTATGTCATATGTGGAAATCAGAGACCCCTAATTGAAGTGCCGCAAGACATGTAAAAACGTTCACCAAAAATAGCAAAATTATCACAGATTGAATTTCAACTGGAAATCACGTGATTTGCGTCTTCATTTTCTTTTCTTTTTCGTCGTTCGCACCTCATAAATTTGTAGTTTAACAAACTTTCCCCGTTATGCGAATTCGCCGCAGAAAACGAAACCAAACACTCTGCGGATGTTCTTCCATATTGATTGGAATTTAGAAAATAAAAAAAAATTTTCTGTGCTTCAAGACGTTTTCGATGCTTTCATTTACTGAAGCTGTTTCTTCTTTTTTTTTTTGGTGAGATTTTTTTTTTACGTTCGGGCAATTTCTTTTTTTTTTTTCTTATTTTTTGCGTTGCTGAAATCGGCCACGTTGTGAGAATGATTGCAGGTTCCCGTTTTGCTGAAGGCAATTGCTGCTGTTGTTGTTGATGATGCTACTGATAATAATAATAATAATAATAATAATAATAATAATAATAATAATAATAATAATAACTAGCGAGACCTGTGGAAATTTCACAGGGGCTCATTCATATGTAATATATTGAAGTTGCCATTCTGTAGATGTTCAGTGTAAATGAAGATGCTCTGATATTATTGTAGCTTTTGGTTAAAACTGCAAAAGTATTTATCTAAGCTAGCACGAACGCCCGGCAAAGCCCGTTCGTAAAGCGCACTTGAATATATTCTTGCGGATTTCGTGTATATTATTATAGAGTTAATGTTCTATCGATTTTTTATATATTATAAAGTTGCGATTTAAAAAATAAAAAATATATATCCATATTACTTGGGTGCATTAGCTTGAATAGAAATCGAAATAAAAACTTATGAAAAAAAATATATATATATACATACACACACATGGAAACAACCTCTGAAGTAAGAAATGTAGGCAATTTTTTATCACATAGATTTCCTTAAAAGGAAAATGGATTCCATATTGTTCATTAAAAAAATGTTTTTCTCAACGTCTGAAGAGAGGCCGATCTTGTGAATATTTTCAAACGATATAAGGTTTGAAATTGTCCGAATAGTCGCGAAACATTTATAACGAAAAATGAAAATACACTACTTGTTGCTATCAATCCAATTTTTGTTGTCTTGATTTTGGTAAAACAATATATATATATATATATATATATATATATATATATATATATATATATATATATATATATATATATATATAAACTTGAGTCCGTTCAGCCATAATCGAAACTGAAATCAAAACTTTTGAAGAATTCTTGATAAAATTATTTATGACAAGAAATGGAAGTACATAACAATTAAACGACCCTTCATTACCATATATGTTTTCAGAATTTACTATATATATATATATATATATATATATATATATATATATATTTATATTTATATATATGTATGTATATATATATATATATATATATATATATATTGTGGAATCTCTCATCGAAGACGATGAATGAGAGTTAAGTATGCAATTTTCAGCAGCTCCTAAGCTCTGTGGCACCACATGCATAATTGCAATCCTTCAGACGTCCGAAGATGGTGAACTTGCATATGCTCGTCGGTCAAAGATGACTTCTCGAGTGAACAGATAACCCTGCTTTGCTGTGTGCTTTGAAACCAAAATGGCATACATATCCATTTTTTTGTGGATTTTTCTTGTGTTTTGCCTTTATATTTGCATGACAAAAGCGGTTATGTTGAAAACACATCCTCCTCAATTCGTTGCGATCCCCTGCTGCACTCTCCCAGGCGCTCAGAGAAATTCCACAACGCTTCAGGTTGTCTTTTAGTTTATCTTTGTAACGAAGCAGGGGGCGAACTATTGGGTGACAAGAATTTGTAAGTTGCCCATAAAAAAGTTGCTTAGGAAATCCTGTAATCATCCATTCCACCAGATGAGCCGACCACCGCATTTGTATCCTGATCAAAAATGATTCAATACCAGTGATTTAACATCTATTCAGTAATTCACTATTTGGAACACGATCCTGCCATCCAAAATGGCAAATAAAACGCAGACATCTCATATGGAAGGAATCAAGCTAATTTATATGTTTGCGGTACAAGGTCCACGTTTCAGCACCATAGAGAAGAGTAGGTCTATATATATATATATATATATATATATATATATATATATATATATATATATATTAGAGATATTGTCACTTATGTCCTTATTACTGTTTATACTTTGACTATTAAGTCCCACATTCACACAAGGACACCAAACCACTGGAATCTCATTATTCAATAATAAACTACAGCAACATGTTACGTCAAATTAAAAAAATATATATTGACTGTATTTTTCTTATGAAGGCTTTTATATAAGTTGAAAATTAGAATTGAAATAAATACCTTTAATGAAAAAATCAGAATTTTGACTAGTCTCTGAACATATATATATATATATATATATATATATATATATATATATATATATATATATATATATATATATATTCTAGCAGGACCACTTGACAAAATCGATTTTAAAAAGTGTAAAGTATTTCTATTAAATGTTCAATAGTTTTACTTTTCTCTGTCCGTCGTTCCATAGTTTCCTCTTTTTTTTACCCACTCTTTTTTCTTCGCCTATACTGAGTGAAAAAAAAACTAAAACTGAGTAAACCATCCAAATAAATTAAATAAAGACGTTAATTTATTGCTAATCGTTTGAAGCACCTTTACTAGGGAATGCCGACGGGGCTGCCCAGGCCCATTTTGCAGATCAGAATTCCCCTCTTTGGGGGCGCTGACTTCTCAATCCCACTTTCCGATTCTGGTATTACAGTTTTTACAGTGGGAGAGAACTAAATACCCATAACATTGAAAATGCATAAAACACACACACACACATCTCTCCCCTGGCGATCTCTGGCCAAGTTGAACCTCAAAGAATAAATATATATGTTTTTAATGTTCAATATTATTGATCCAAGGTAACGCCGATCAATTCTGAAATAAGTCGGGGTTTTTTTTTTCTTTCTAACTTTGTACATAATGGGATTAGAAATGTCTGAAAACCCCCACCCCTTCCCTGACAAAACCTGACCTAGTTGATCCTAAAAGAGTAATTTTTTTATTATTTTAATTTAGTATTGATCCAATACAACGCCAACTTTGTGGGTGTTTGTTTGGTAGTTTTTTTTTAGCTGGACACACTCACATGGAATGTGTAAATGTATCCACTGCACCATCTGTAAAAAGTTTATTATTGAATGCCGCAGCAAATCCTGGGAACATGTTTACCAGAAAGAAATAAGTCATACACAATCCGGTCCTGGATATGACCATAAACTATATCCAGTGGTGAGGCCCCAGCTTGCGGGCTTTGGGGAGTGTGGAGCCACCTTTTAATCACCATTGCTCCCAGGTCCACTCTGACCCGGAGTGGTAGCACCTGTTAAGGTTCCAACTATGGGTTAAATAGAAACCGACTTGAAAACAACAAATATATTCTATTAAAAATGTTTTTCTTCAAAATCTTTGGATTCGGCATTAAATAACCCGTAAAACAAAAACAACCAACCAACCAACATACACAATCCACTATGAATAGGCTGTACCTACAGTTACACACCTAAAACTGAAGCTATTAAACCGTACATAGTGATAAGGGACATAAAGGAGAAAGAAGCAACCTTAGTAGAAGTTACTGTCCTCGATGATGCTGATTTAAACAGAGTGGATACGGAAAAGATAACGAAATACAAACGTCTGATGTAAAACATTTAAAAAAACTGGAATTTTAGGAAGATTTTAGGAAGATCTCTATCATTGCAGTAATTATAGGATCAACAGCACTTCTGCAAAAGAATTTATAAACTACTTGGCAAATATACCCGGCGAACCAAGTGCAAGAGATATACAAACAATTACACTTAAATCTTCAAATGATCTCTCGGTTTGGTATATATGAGATTACGTGTGAAAAAACAATCAAACCCAAATAATACTTAAGAAATATTATTTTATATATATATATATATATATATATATATATATATATATATATATATGTATGTATGTATGTATGTATGTATGTATGTATTACTATGGAAAATACTATTTCTCAAGTATTATTTGGGTTTGATTGTTTTTACTTCTTCAAAACAAAGTAGTCGTTTTTTATTATTACGGGCGCATCCGCTTATTCAAAGAGTCGGTGCACATCCGTAAACTATAGAATAAAAATACTTGCGACGAAATAATGCTCGGAAACGGAGCTTCGCACAAAAGTAGAGCCTTCCAAAAGGGACATGACGGGGAGGAGTGTTCTGCGCTATAAATAAGTACATGAATGACAAAACACTACTGCTTTTGGCCTTAACAAATTGATATCTTACAAACAATGAAACTTCAGTATAAGTTCAACTGCCCAGGTCAAGAGTACTTGTCTTCACGTGACACATCTTAACCTTCATGCCGCCAAAGAATAACAAATATGGCCGTACGTACTCACCTGGCACAGCTGGAGTAAGTGTTTCACTCCGACAGTAGTCTTTTCTATGGAAATCGTTCCAGACAAAACATGAAGCCGCTTGAACTAAAAAAACTCAGAAGAGCAGATAGATATTGAAAATACAGGATATGTTTGTTTACAGTCTTGAAAAGAGCAAAACTATGGGTAGAAGGAAACCAGTCAGCAAGAAGTGTTGTGGTGTATCCACCCTACAAACAATAATGAACTCTTCTGCTTATTATAAAGATCGGAAGAATTGCCACTACGCGTTAGCACACAGGTTATCAACGGGTCTTACACTCGGGGCAGTCGGACTGACGTATAACCACGCTCTCTGTGTGTTGTATTTGCTTTTTGTGTTCAATTTATTTTGTTATCACTAATTTTCGACTTGTGTCCTTCTTCCGGACCCTTGCGGAACCACAATAGAAGAAAATTCCATAAGCTTGTAGTTCTTTTAAATAAGTTACTTGAATAAGAAGGTGTATTACAGTGATGTAGCAAAATAGTGAGTTGTTGAAGACCACTTGACCAACGAGTCAAACGAGCTGAAACAAAGGAATTAGAGAATAACCAGATAATTTTGGAGAAAACATGCCATCATAATATTTTATAGGGGAGGTTAGCAACATCATGTGTTTTAGAGAAGGGTGCAGTCAGACGTAGGTATATTTCTGTTCAATTGCTGGAGGTCCACTCTCCCGGACTTTACCTTATCTTTTTGAGAAACGCTTACTGTAATACTAATCGCTTAACCACTCCTATTGTGTAAATACTTAAATAGCTAATCGGACTTTTATTAAGGCTAAAGTGCACGTTCTCTAGTTTAGTTAATTCTAGCTTTTTAGAACCCTACTTGTCCAGAGTTAACTAAAATAGTCGTACGAAATTAAAGTAGGGAAACATTGAATTGCTAAAATTACTGTTTGTTATGTAGCAATAATAGTTATCTGGAAGCTGTTTGACTGGGCTTCAATCTCTGGTTCTTCCTGGTAAAATTTGCATAGCAAAACTCGTCTACTTACAAAGGATTTTCTCATTTTCATCCATGTGCTTAACATTAAACGGGATTTTCACGAATAGTGTTATATTTTTTTCGAGGAATTCTCATCTCGGGAACACAATATCAGGGGACTGAATTCCTGCAACATGGTCATCTTCAAATCTAACGCTAATGAGAATTTATCTATAATCGTCTTCAAAAATCAATAATTTTTATTGATCGCATTCATTCTTTTCAGTTGTCTTATTGTTACATTGTGAACGTGTAATGTTTTCAGTAATGAATGATCAAAAACAAACGTCTTTATACATATGTGCGCGGTTGTTTATACGCATTGGGCTTTTTATTCTTTGCATTGTCGCAGTTTTTCTTTGCCGTATTTCATGTTTGGCCGTGTCTCTGGCTCGTCTCGTCTATTTAAGTATGACGAATATAACGATTACTATATTGTCCTTTTGACTATTGTACACTCTTTAATCCTTATTCTCGAGTGGCCTCTTCGCTTTGATAAGTGGTGATTCCTTTGTAAAAAAATAAACAATAAAACTCTTTTCATGAAGAAAGACACAAATAGAGGGTCGATTAAAGTATAAACAAAATAAACATCTTTATACAGGGTGGCCGAAAAGTCCCAGGACACTATACATGTATTTTTAATAAAACACAGTATTTTTTAATGAAACACACAGAAAACATATATATTCAACAAAAAAAGAGAACTTTATTAGAAACAAAGCAGAAAACAACTAGAGTAATTTAGTGGTCTAGGGGATCAGTATGTTGGCCCTCGTTGTTCTTGCACAATTCCATTCGCCTCCAGGTTCTTTGTGACATTTTTTTTTTAGAGAATTCCTTGATACGCTAGCAAAAGCTGCAATAATCGCATGCTTTAGCTGATCAATGGTTTCGTATCTAATACCAGAAACTTGACCTTCAATTAAACCCCATAATGAGTTGTCTGGAGTGGTCAAGTCGGGGCTTCGTGGTGGCCAAGCAAAAGAATTTGATCCGCGCCCAATCCATCGATCAGGAAACTCTGCATTTAGCAGCGCTCTCACAGGAAGTGCATAATGTGCGGGTGCACCATCTTGCTCTAGCCATACACGATCCTTAATACCAAGTTCTATTAACTTGGGAATGAACCAGTTTCTAATCATGTTGGCATATGATTCCTGGTTGACATTGCCATCAAAGAAATAAGGACCAATCAAATGTTCAGATGTCAATGCAGCCCAAATCATGACATGTGGAGGATTATTTTCAACTTCTTCTTTGTAAAAGGGGTTTTCTTTAGCCCAGAAATATATGTTTCGACTTTTAGAACTTTTATAAATGGCGCATTCATCGCTGAATATTATCTTTCTGTGATTTCTTGGACCATCAGGAAAGCGTTTTAAAAATTTCTCACAGAATTATTTTCTTCGATGCATATCTTCATCTGACAACTGATTTACCGACATGGGCTTATAAGCTTTGACATCCAAGTCCTTTTTCATATGATCCATCATGGTAGCCCTTGGTATTCCAAGTTCAGCAGAACGTTTTCTGTTGGATTTCTTGGGAGACTGTTGCAGTGATTCTTGAACACCAGCACACGTTTCCTTTCGTGTTTCAGGCCTGCCACTTCTTGCCTGATCCAGAACGCTACCTGTTTCAAAAACTTTCTTCTCCCACAGATACAGATTACTTCTTGATGGCGCGGGCTTTCCAAATCTTTCTGTGAAAGCACTTCGAGCATCTTCAATAGTCATGTCATTCCTGATGCGGTCGTGAACCCAAACAGCAGCAATTAAGCGCTCCTCAACAGTAAATACACTGATGCCAGTCATAACCTGAAAAAAATAAATGAAATAAATTGTTTTAACAACATTAGAATATTAAAATCAATCATATTTAACAGCATTAAAATATTAAAAATAGAGTGTCCTGGGACTTTTCGGCCACCCTGTACATACATATTAATACGTGCTGATTTTTTTATTCTCTACATTGTCGCTCTTTTTCGTCATCGCTATTTCATGTATGGCCATCGACCGTCTCGTCTGTTTAATTCAGACGAATAAAAATTCGCATGCATTAAAGGCATAAGGATACGTTTGCTGAGTTTTCTTCAAGGTTTTATATGGAGAGAATAAATTTCAGATGGGAAAAACTAATATCACTTACTAATTGTACAATGATAAACTTAACTTTTAAAATTCAAGAAATGAGTGACACAGACGGACAGACATCGAAGTAAACATTCGCCTTAAATTATTCTACATTACATGTCTTTCGCATAGCTTTGATCTGAAATCGATAGTTTTCTCTTGCTCGAAAACGTGATGTCATTCGTCATCCTCATATCGTTCAACACTTTGTTTTGTCTATGGTATTTGACCTTTGTCCCTGCTTTGTCGCCCATGTTTCATTCAACCCTGGAGACGTTTCTATTTTATTGAGTTGGGTTATCATGCACTTAATGTGACTCTTGTCAAAAATGCACACTAGCTAACTCAACTGCTACTGACATAGGGTCTCGAATGGATAGTAGTTTACATGAACTGCTATGAATGTTGAGATCCATCAAACAGTGCAGGGCGACGTGACACAGCGTCCGCACAACAAACTGGTCTTCAGTCTGAAGCATAAACAGCTATGACTTGTAAGATAAAAAAAAACGAAATCACATAGGTAAGACACAAAAGAAATTTGAGAGAACACGAAACAATAACATCACATGTCTTTGCTTCATGGTGAATGTTTGGGTCAGACAAACAGTGCAGGGAAAAGTGACACGAAAGCTTACAAATATAAACCAGTTTCAAGAAGAGATGACCTGCAGGGTTAAATTGAAAATATGAGGTCACCATAGATTAATTACAAAGAGAGGTGGGAAACAGAAAGTAATGGCGTCAAGGATATCGAATTGACAGGGAAGGAAAGTTTTAGAAAGAGTTCGTTGTAGAAGCTAAGACTGGGCGGACGGTTAAGATGTAATACTTCTAAAAAGGTGAGATGATGTTTGATATATGTCTGCCCATGAACCTCTTGAGAAATTAATGTTGAAGCTGTTAACGCGAATATTTTCCTATAAAAAAAACGCTCATATTTGTCGTCTTTAGTTTTCTTTCTGTACGAGATAAAAAAAAAAATTATTCGCGCAGGAACTTTTAGTTATACTGATGACGATCATCTGTCATGGAAATGAAGAAGCGGGTGACGAGAGTTGAAGGGGTGACGACACGACAAAGTACGTACAGCGCAAACTAGACAGCTAGAGAAAGGGTATCACATGCCCGCACACAATGTCATGTATCGAACTTTCAGTGACTATGTTGGTCAATCACAAGTACATTACTGCTAAAAACGTCACGGTTTAATGGGTCAACTACGTGCGTGTCAATGAAAGACGAACATCTATTTCTGTCGGAAAACAGATTACAACGATATTCCTACCTTGAAAATCAAAATCCTGACAAATTCAAATTTATTTCTCTGTTCACACTAAATATGGCCCTATATCTAGTCGAACTTCGTGACAAAATTAATAGTCATACTGAATTGTTATGGCAAATGTTCAAAGTAATGTTCATGTGTTCATTTCGCAGTTTCGCACCGAAGGGCACATTTAATTGAACGTAGCAACGACTCTTTTACGATACAAGGGGTGCGGCGAAATCTCACACAACCTATTTATGCCATTTGCATGCAACCTTGAAACCGTCTGAGAGGTTTTGTCTGTCAGGTGGTATGCTACGAGTAACTTAATTGTCAATTTAAAACAGCAATTTCATCGATAAACACGTAGATTAAACGAACATATCTTCGAGTTGATGCGTCTAATAATCTCTTTAAAAAGTTATGTCCGTTAATTGGCCTGTTGCACTAAAGTTTACAAATACATTTTTATTTAGTCTGTCACGCTTAAATATGAAATAGCGTTTTCTATGATCTGCCACATTAACGTTTGAAATTGAACTTTCGTCGTTAACCGATTGACAAAACACCTGCATTAACCGATAAATAGTCTTTCTAAATTATCTTAACTGTAGTGTAAAATAATTTTTATACGTTCATTTCGCACTGGTCGACCATTTCAGTGAAATCGAAAATGGATATCTAAGACTTAATAATTTTGAAATATTAAAAGAAAATTAGACTCAGCACTGAACGACATCTGTCGCCTGAGGCGTGCCAACCAGAACGTGCATCTCTACACTTGCCTTTCTTTGAAAGTTGCCAGCAGAGTAGAGATAATAAAGGTCACTATCTCATTTGACTGAACTCAACTAAAAGTTTCCTCAGCTTTGTCAAATCCATAACGATATCTCTGCAGCTATAGAACATATGGGTTTGAGAATGCCTCTCTCCTACTAATATGAGAATACCCTTCTTCTTAGACCCAATTCATAAGTACCTAGAGGACGATACATGACGATCAAAAGTTTCCATGGCTAGATGGGCTACAAAACTGACCTAACCATCTACGAATATGGAGAGGGGTCCATACAATACAACATTGCCTTATCTGCCCGACGGCTCATATTGGCAGATCCTGCAGAATACAACAGTAATGCAAATGTTTGCGTAAAAAGCGTGAAATGACTTTTGGAATATGACACCACCCTTTGTAAAAGGCATACCAAGATGGTAACCGACAGGAGCACACTTGATTGCTTGGAAAGAGAATGATATCCGGTTCTATATATATCACGTGAGTGGAATGATTACATTCCATTTACTTTCGATATAGGAGAGTGTATTCTATCGTTGGTTAGTAGATTTCAACAAAGATAAATTAGATATAATCCAAGGGAAGCCAAACTTTAACTCCTGTGCAACTCACCAATTATGTTCAATTAATTGAAGTATTTTTGCGAGGGGAGCACTAAATAACTCAGAACGAATTGATAATATATAAAGATTTGATTATATACGATATAAACAAATCTCTAAATTAAAGCAAGGTTGAGCCTGGTCAGTAACAAATGAGTGAACAACTGGGAATACCAGGTGCTGTCTGTGGGAGAATATTGACACCTTCATGAAAAAAAAACTAACGTCATCAAAATCACATCTTCTAATCTGGATATATATGCGACTTGAATCAATTTGATATTCCCTAGAAATTCCCATTCGAGGAATATTTGGCTCAACTCACCGAGGTCGGATGCTTTACAATATATTAAGGTGTAAACTGATGGTTGTATCAACTCTTTTTAAAGTTGATTTTAACAGATTGATTCCATCCTCGACTGCGGCAACTCGAGGTCTACTTGCGGTTTTGAATAGGATAGAATTGTCTGACTATGGTCAAAACATGAAGCCAAGCATCAAGCGTTCCCAACTCCACAAGTAAGAATGTTCAACGTGAGATAAGTAGGTTCCACCAAATATACGTTAGCAAATGTAATGTGTGGAGTGAAGTTTGATCGCATTTGAAATTCAAAACTGACAGATTTCGATTAAGAAAATTTTATAAATAAATTATTAAATATACATTTGTATTTTATTGTTAGAAAAAATAGGAAGAGGCTTTAAAAAATATTATATAATTAATATAAATAATATTAATTGTAATGTTCATTTAACTGTCTTTCAGAAACCCTTATTCTTGGGCGTGTTTTAGCCTTGATAAGTGGTGACTTATCACAAATACTATTCATTGATTGGTTCGATTCTTTCACTGGTTTAATTCATTTAATTTGCGACAAGTATTTTTGGGTTCAAGTAAGAAATAATCACGTTTGTGGATATTAGAATATTTTGTTAGGGTCGAAGTTATAATGCAATTTATAATTTTCGGATTTTTATACTTTTAATAAGTATTTTTTTATATAATTTTAGTATTTTATATAATTTTTGTATTTTACAATTTTTTATAAACTATATCAAAAATATATTTATTTCATGATTGATGGGTACCAATTATCTTCCTATCAAAACATTAATAGATTTTGAAGTGAAATACCACGAATATACAAACGTACACACACACACACACACACACACACACATATATATATATTTCTAGCGTTGCTTTTAGTGTCTGAAAGTTATATATATATATAACTGTCTCTTTCTCTCTCTCTCTCTCTCTCTCTATATATATATATATATATATATATATATATATCGGCTTCTTAGAAACTGTTAGAAAGTTATATAGAGAGAGAGAGTGAAAGCGAAAGAGAGAGAAGGTTATATATATATAACTCTCTCTCTCTCTCTCTCTCTCTCTCTATATATATATATATATATATATATATATATATATATATAGCAGTAAGTTATAAAATATATATAGCAATTAAGCCACACAGAATATTCCGCGTTTCATCCACGCTAGGGTTCGTCAGGCTTTTGCGAGGAGTTGTGGTTGCTTCGCGTTTTTATATGCGCACGTTCTATTGAGTTTTTAGTAAGTCAATCAGCTTTCTAGTTTCCACCGAATCCTTCCTAATCAGCCAAGGAGCAGACACTTACAGGACAAAGACCCAGTCGACCTCCAGTTCAGCCCTCCTTTTGCGTGTGCTATTTTAGCGGTGAGCGTAGATATCTAGTGTTCTGACCTATTTTAAACCTAGGTGTAATTAAATGTGCTTTATATTATGTTATATATATATATATATATATATATATGTGTGTGTGTGTGTGTGTGTGTGTGTGTCTGATAATTTATGTATATGCATGTTTATTTCATTTATTTATTTTCTATTATTATTGTTAATTTTATTTTGTATCGCTATCCTAGAGTAAAGTTTATCCTGTTAACACAGTTGTTCGCTATTTTTCTCCTACAGTTTAATAGATGTTTGGGTTCTTTAAAGTATAGGAGAGCAAATTTTTCATGAAGGCACAATCTACATGGATCATCTATGTCTCTACATGTGTTTGCTTGTCTTACTATTTTCCATTCGACTACCGGCGAACGTCCGCTTTCTTTGAGTTCCCAGTATTTTTTTTTTTTTTGCTAGAGTTGTTTTGATTCGGTGTTTTTTTTTGTTGTTTTTATTATGTACTTTTGTGGTCATAATATCGGGTTTTGAAATCTAAGGAAGTCATACCTACGTAACATTTCTTGTTATTCGGATTTTCTTTCGCAAATATTGTGGCCTGGTAAACTATGGTATTGGTTAGACATTTATTTTGAAGTGTGCGGGATCTGCAGTTGCATTTATCTTGTTCGTTATTAGTATTTTTATTTTTATTCTTCTATAGTTGCCGTTGTCCGGAATGTGTTTAATAATGTTATTATTATTATTATTATTATTATTATTATTATTATTATTATTATTATTATTATCATTATTATTATTATTATTATTATTATTACTAGTTACATATGTGTCCTTTGTGCTAGTTTTATTTTTGTCATAATATCCACTTTTTTATTGTTTATTTTGTTGTTGTTTTCATTGCTTTTATTTAATGTTTTGTTATTATGTGCTTTAATTATCATCTATAAATTTTTGCAGCAGCTGTATGATAACTTTAGGTTATTTTTACTGAAAGGTTTGTGTAAGAGATTGTTTACGGGGAAGTGCTTTTCAATGAGATCTAGAAATTTCTTGCCAAGTTTTGTTTTTAACATTGTTTTTAACATTATATATATATATATATATATATATATATATATATATTATAATAAAGCTGAACGTCTCTGTGTGTGTGTGTGTGTGTGTGTGTGTGTGTGTGTGTGTGTGTGTGTGTGTGTGTGTGTGTGTGTGTGTGTGTGTGTGTGTGTGTAGTCACGAATAGGCTCCTATATGGTTGACTATTTAAAAAAAGACTGGCCGAAATAGCTTGACGTAAAATTTGAACTCAACCTCAGATCAGAATTCTCAAACTCAAATCCAACTGTTCTCTTCTCTCTGCACTTTCCACACTGACGCCCAAAATAAAGAAGACGGCTTTTATAGAGAGACCCAACCACATCTCATTTGCATACCCCCCTCCCCCCTCTCGTCACATCACGTAATCATCAGTCCATAAATACCAGGGGGCGGCCATTTTTATTTTCTCTTTTTTTTTCTTTCCTAACACGAGCCGCACGATGCATGAGGTAAGGTTCTTTACTTTTAACCACAACATACAATCTTAGTTTTTTTGTTTTCCCCTCATAAAGTGACGTTTGTAATTAATTCACCTTCAAAATGAATTTTTGTATCGTTAACGTCCGTCGCCGTTCTGTTAGTTTTTAACATAGTCGGCTTTCGTAATATTTTCCACGTTTTGAGATTTATTATTGAAAGATCCGATCCACTGTCTAATTGGAATTTAATAGCCTTGCCGAAAATGTTAACCGTTACATATTTGCGTAGATTTTCATCTACAGCGTCCTTAGTTCTGGTTCGACGTACACGGCTACTATTCTGAGTTTTCCTACAGTGCGAACTTTTATGGCCGATCTTATTGCATAAATGGCATCTTTTTGTTAAAAATGGGAAATCCCTTACCGAATGTATTCCACCACATCTGAAAGAAACGCTCGGTGGTTTTAGTTTTTCTGAGTTTCAGTGATTAGTGTCTGTGTGCCATTTCGACGGTTTTTTCTTAGTTACTTTTTTTATATTCGCGATGCCTGCTTCGATATTTCTTGCATCTTTTTTTATAATTTCTACTTTTTGACAATCCTCAGTCAATTTTTTAAGTGTTCAGTTCGGTTCATTTTCTAATTTTGTAAGGACTCTGCGCCTGATTTCCGCATCTTTTCCCGAGGTTAATCCTTGCGCAAACACATTTAAAATTGTCTGCTGTTAGTTCAGACAACTTAAAGTCATCACATTGTTTGTTCACTACAGCTGCGTAGCTGGCAAAATCGTCATTATCGTATTTTACCACATTCAAACATCTCCAACGCTTATGGAAATGAGACGTTTTCGGCGAGGAAAGTTCTGTTAACAAATTTACCGTCTCATTGAATGATAAATGTGCTTTTCCGAGGCAAGATGCAATCCATGGATTTATCCTGCTCAGCCGTTTCCAATTTTCGTAGTAGAAGTCTGGTTTTCTTTTTATCAGACCAGTTGCTGCAGTCAATATTAAAAAAATCTTCATAACGCCGAAAATACGCTGCTAATGATTTTTTCCTCTTCCTCGTATTTCAAATCGTCTATCGCGGTCCATATTGTATTCTGAGAAAATGCTGAATTGCTTTCCGCGTTCGCATTATTTTTAAAATTTCTATAAGTAACTCCTCTGTTCGAAATTGACGTTTACTGTTTTTCGGTTCGTATTTGACATTCCGCTAACTGTTTTTCCAATTCCTTTTGCTGTTCCTCCAATCGTATTTGACGTTCAGTCCAGTGTTTTTCGGATTGTGACTGACGCTTTGCGGCATCGATATGCAACTTGGTCAAATGTTCCAACGCTACTTTCTATTCGTCCATTTTGCTTTGTCAGCATTAGCAATTTCAAAACGTTCGCTGAATTTTACGGAACCGTTTTATTCCTTCTTATTTCTTCCTCCAGGCAATAAAACGAATAGAAAAAAAACATAAATATATAAAATGTTCATTGTCTAAAAAGAATAAAAATCAAGTGTATATTTTTCTCCAGAGAAAAAACAACGCCCGATTTTAGCAGCGAAAACCACAAGTGACGAATTCTTTTTTCAAATGTATAAAAATTTACCTTTCTAAGTTCCGACAAACCTTTTTCTTTTTGAAAAAGTACAGCGCTATCTTTGAAAGTCGTGACGAACTTTTTTCTTTTCAACTCTTTTTCCGTAATGATCTGCGTTTTTTTTTTTTTGTTTTTTTTTTAGTTACCGTGACTCTTTCAGTTGCAAGTGTTATGTTAGACACTTCCTTAGGCTTGATAACATTTGAGTCCGAGGTCGTTAGTATTTTTAGAATACTATTTCAACGCGAGTATATATATCTTTTTTCAATGTCGTTACTGGTTTCGATTTTAGTATGCTCCTTGAATCCAATGTCGTCAGTGTTTAGTTTTTTAAAACACCGTTTTTAGACGTGAGTACGTTCTCCGAATCCTATGTCGCCAGCGTTATGGCTTGCAATAAGCCACAAAGAAAACAGAACAACGGAATAGAGTTTAAACAATGTATTACAGTAAAGTAAAGTAAAAAAAAATAAAATAAAGTAAAACGGTTACAACTGAAAAGAGCAGTAAACGTCACGGAGCAGGCGAGGGTCGCTCTGGTGTTTAATCCAGACCTGGGATCAAAAGGTCTATGGTTTATATAATGGATAGAACAGTCCATTTGGAGGGTGAATCCTCCACAACAGAAAGCTGGATTTTCCCCACAAGATTATATGTTGAAATATTTAAATAACTATTACTTTTAATACAAACATTGCATTTAAAGTTTTGGTTTTCTGTTCTTCTATGTTCATTTTTCCCCATGTTTTTCATCAAAATATGTAGCGTAGTTTCATCAGTTACATGGTTAGGAATCCTATACTCCGCTATAGTCTTCATTTTCATATCGGTGCAGAATACATGAATACGGAAATGAAGTTCGCATAACTACTAAAAGGCAATCTTACTATAATGTGAACATTGGTTAAAACTAAGAAAGTATAGTAAACATCTACGATATTAAATCAGGATGGTGGTAAATTTGGGAGGAGACATTATTATTATTATTATTATTATTATTATTATTATTATTATTATTATTATTATTATTTCACTCATTAGGAGTTGTCTCACAGGCCATCATCAGTAGTATTCGCTGGAGACTGCGTGACAACAAGTCTCCTCAGATTTTTATGTTCTCCACCTCTTGGCCACTCGTGCAGATTTTTGCACATTATCGCAACAACCGCTTGCCATTGATTTCTCGTTTGCATCAGCCATAAGTGTTTCCTGGGTTTTGGGTGACAAAATGCCCCCCAAGGTACCAGATGTGAACTGCACACTTCCAGTGGAGATCCGATTAATACTCTCCCACCTCGGTCCATCCTCCTTGATCCTTCACAACTAGTTGATGTGGTGCCAGTCAATGTCATCTACACCAGTTTTTTTTTATTATCATTGTTATTACAATAATAATAATAATAATAATAATAATAATAATAATAATAATAATAATAATGGTGATTGTGCAGTGTACGCAGTGTGCTATATTTTAGATAGTATTTCGAAGGTAAATTAAATTATTATGGTATCTTTATTTTTTCATTAAATGGTTAGGTGAAAATGCCTCCCCCTGTTAAGAATGGCTTTCTAAAACATAATGTTATTTCAGCAGGACGCGTACAACATTTACTCATACTTCACGGGGAACGTTGTTTTTATTTAATGATTTCTTTCTGTAAGCGCATGCGCAAAAGGTTTTCTTTGGTTTATTTATTCATGAAAGCTTTTTTGCAGGTACTATTTAGGGACATTATTAGTATGAAAAAATAATTTAACAAAAAAATAAATAATAAAAATAATTAAAATGAAATAAAATAAAAACAAGCACGAAATAAAAGTATGAATCAAATTGACCCCCAAAATACGAAAAAAAATTTTTTTTAATTAATACACGCACGATGAAAAAAAGTCTGAGATATATACGAAGAAAGTGAAAGAAAACGCTTCCAGGGAACAATCACTGAATAAAAACACCGTTTACGCAGGGTCCACGTTCTCCGTGAAGTACCCATTTATTTATAAGATAAAACACAAGAAAATATGTTAATTAATTTAATGTGCTCTTTATTTTTAGTTCATATCAAAACTTTAATTAATACTGATTAGGTCATGAATTTTCAAGATGAATTTGTGTCCGTTATGTCTGAATAGAGAACATAAAATTTCCTATTTCATTTCCCATTTCAGTCATGTAATTATTTACAGTTGAAATATAACATAACTTTAAGTTTTAAATATATTTCAAAGAAATAAATTACGCCCGGTACTAAAATATTGATCGATCGTTTTAGTTTTAAATAAAATAAAACGGTCATGAAAAAATTGCTTCTAACTTTAAAATATTTGAAAATACTCAATGAAACGTTTTATTTATTATTAAAAGAACGAACTGAAAAATATTCTCAAATGAAAAATGTTTGATTTGCAGTTTAAAAAGATAAATAAAATGAAATATTCGATTTTCTTGGATAGACACGTAAGAAAACTTCAAAAACAGGTTCACTTACTGCTATAATTTGCGAGATTAAAATTATCCCAATGTGCAATTATATAATTATCCAAATGGAGCATTGTTCTTTCTCTTTAGAAAAAAAAATACATGTACGTTTAAATTACGACAAGGGGCAACGAAAATTATGTTGATGGCTATTAGCGTGGTCACGTGGTTGAACACAAGAAACTTTAGGCCCCATATACCTCCATGTTGATCTGGTAATGACGTAACGCTGTCATTTTCATTGGCCTTTACTACTCTCGATAGCCTCGGTAAAATTGTGAACTGTGGATGGTGTTACAAAATAATGACGTCATCAGTCCAACCATAGAGAGAAAAAGATATTAGGAGAGGGGGTAAACTGAAGAGATCCTTTATGACGTTTTATTTAGACGATCCGTGACTCGAATGACGTTCGTAATCCGATTAAATAAGGCATGTTGATCTTGCCATTATTGGTTTAAGTTTTTTTCTTTGTAAATTTGAATTTAAATATTTTTCCTGATTTTCAGCATTCTGACTTGGAATTTAATTCAATCTGATGTGTGCATTTTAAGTTATCCATGCAAATCGATAGTTTTAGTATTAAAATTCATTAAAGACATGATGCTTTTGTTTAATTTTCTTTTATATTTTCTACAATTCCTAAAGTATTTGTCTGTGCATCGGTCAGTCACATAACGGGTTGGCCTACACGCTTAAATTTCAAATACCATCGTCTTTGTTATTGTTAAGGCTTAGTTTGAAAATAGAATTCTCTTTGGTCTATCAATTTATTTACAGTTGACAATTATAAAAGACAAACAATGTATTAAGAAACATTGCTTACTGAGTGACCAAGATTTGTTTTTATTTTGTGGGGGGCAACTCGTGTATCTCTTCCCCCTTTCTCTCTCTCTATCTCTCTCTCTTTCTCTAGCTCTCTCTCGCTCTCTCTCTCTCTCTCTATCTATCTATCTCTATCTCTCTTTGTTATTGTTAAGGCTTAGTTTGAACATAGAATTCTCTTTGGTCTATCAATTTATTTACAGTTGACAATTATGAAAGACAAACAATGTATTAAGAAACATTGCTTACTGAATGACCAAGATTTGTTTTTATTTTGTGGGGGCCAACTCGTGTATCTCTTCCCCCTCTCTCTCTATCTCTCTCTCTTTCTCTAGCTCTCTCTCGCTCTCTCTCTCTATCTATCTCTATCTTTCTTTGTTATTGTTAAGGCTTAGTTTGAAAATAGAATTCTCTTTGGTCTATCAATTTATTTACAGTTGACAATTATGAAAGACAAACAATGTATTAAGAAACATTGCTTACTGAATGACCAAGATTTGTTTTTATTTTGTGGGAGCCAACTCGTGTATCTCTCCCCCCCCCTCTCTCTCTCTCTCTCTCTATCTATCTATCTCTATCTCTCTCTATCTATCTATCTGTGTGTGTATATATATATATATATATATATATATATATATATATTAAGTAATGTGATTTATAATTTAAAAGTTTTAAAATTTTTAAAATTTAAAAATCAAAATTTAATTAAACTAAAAATCAGTTTCATAAGAAGGAACAACAACAAAGTCAATTATCTGTACGATCGTTTCGGAAATCCGTGCTTTTTATTTGTGGTATACATGAAGTCACGTAGAATAATTATACATAGTTTTTTTGGTAAGCACGGTCTCCTCATCAGCAAATTTAGGAGGATTTCTATTGAATTGAAAAGACACCAAAAATAAACCTAGCATTAAAAGTAAGGCAGATGAATCTTTTGGTTTTTCTTTTTTTGAAATCAGGAACTGTATTTAAAGTAGTCATTTAGATGTTTGCTATAGCTTTTTATTTTATACAATAAAATAAAAAGCTATAGCAAACATCTAAATGACTACTTTAAATACAGTTCCTGATTTCAAAAAAAGAAAAACCAAAAGATTCATCTGCCTTACTTTTAATGCTAGGTTTATTTTTGGTGTCTTTTCAATTCAATAGAAATCCTCCTAAATTTGCTGATGAGGAGACCGTGCTTACCAAAAAAACTATGTATAATTATTCTACGTGACTTCATGTATACCACAAATAAAAAGCACGGATTTCCGAAACGATCGTACAGATAATTGACTTTGTTGTTGTTCCTTCTTATGAAACTGATTTTTAGTTTAATTAAATTTTGATTTTTAAATTTTAAAAATTTTAAAACTTTTAAATTATAAATCACATTACTTAATATTGAATTAGCTCTAGGACATTTAACTATCGAGCTTATTATATATCTAAATTACAACGAGCATTTCCTGTATTTTAATTAAACTAGTAATTTCACTATTACATTAAAATACACTTAGCTCTTTAGACTATTATTCTAATCTCCTTTAAATTATATATATATATATATATATATAGTAAGTAATTTATAAAATATATATGGTGATTAAGCTACACTGAATATTCTGCGTTTCATCCAACTATAGGATTCGTCAGGCTTATGCGCGAATTCTGTCGTTGCAACGACAGAATTCGCGCATAAGCCTGACGAATCCTATAGTTGGATGAAACGCAGAATATTCAGTGTAGCTTAATCGCCATATATATTTTATAAATTACTAACTAGCTCTACCTACGTATTGAGCACTTTTGAAGTAAATACTTAAAGTTTAAGCATAAATCTATACTTTCGTATAGTAAATTTATGTGAATAAATGAAATAGTTATATATATATATATATATATATATATATATATATATATCCAACGGCTGTAAGTAAGTATATATATATATTTTATATCTATGTGTGTGTATATATATATATATATATATATATATATATATGTGTGTGTGTGTGTGTATATATATATATCTGTGTATATATATATATATATATATATATATATATATCCAACGGCTGTAAGTAAGAAAACATATTTATAAGAACTTAGGACTTCTGTCCTGCTGACTGTTTTTCTCCTACCTATAATTTATGTCTCTTAAAGACTAAGGTCAATAGGAATATTCTGTATTTGCGATAATATTTCGTTCTTGTTGGCTCCTTACGTCAAGTGGCTTCACGCCTTCTTTCTTCCTCTCAAAATGGTATTCACTCTATACAGGTTGAATCGGCTTTCATCCGAAGGAGGAAGTTTCATGGGAATATCAAGTTCACAAGCTGACCCGAGTAGTATATATGTCCCAGTCAAAGACGATGAGGTTAGGTTAATGCAGTTCTTGCAGTGCCTGGTATTCCCAAATAGTCAGCAATCGGGTACTGACCAGGATCAACCTTGCTTAACTTTGGCATAAACATATATAAGCCCTTTAAAAATAAATAAAAAATAAATTAAAATGATCAATAATAATTCAAATGATATAAAAGGGAAAAGTCATATTTTCCTCTGCTAAGATATAACCATTTACTTCATTAAAGTCATTCTCTCTCTTTCTCTCTCTCTCTCTCTCTCTCTCTCTCTCTATATATATATATATATATATATATATATATATATATATATATATATATATATATATATATAGTGGCTGTCCTCTCGGTTTACAGCGCGACTACCTCCTCCATTTGATATCCTTTCTTTCCCTCCCCTACTTCATTTCTATTTGTATGTATTCGTAAGTGACTCTTCAGGCCATCCGAACTGCGACAAATTTTACCATCGAATTAGCACATCAGTTTTGTTTGCAGTGGCTTTTTGAAGCCAGAAAGACATAGGCACAATTTTCCACATATGTTACTGTTAGTGTAAGTCTAGACCTGGTGATAGACCTCGTTTGTCTTTGCGAATCAAACGTTTGTACTGCATACGGCCATACGGCCTTAGCGAATCATACGCTGTACTGCATATGGCCATTCTTTTATTCATGAAAGCATAGAATTTTTTTCATATATATATATATATATATATATATATATATATATAGTTCTAGTCTGCTTTTACTTTGAATTCCTAGAATCTGACACTTTGAAGTTTAGATTTCCTTCAAATGCAGAATACTTTAGATATATTGACAAAATATTTATTTTCTTTATGAAAACACACACATAGAGAATATCAAAAACAAATTAGACACAATCGAACCCACAATAAGGTTTACCTATGAAACAGAGATCAATCATTCAATACCATTTTTAGACATACTTATAAAATACCATTTTTAGACATACTTATAAAATACCATTTTTAGACATACTTATAAAATCCAACAATAAACTTTCCTTCAAAGGTACATTACACAACTATACATAAAAAATTTCTACTCACACCATAACAAAATAAAAACAGGCACCATAATGTGTTTCTTCCTACGTATATTTAAATTTTACAGTGTAGACTATCTGGACGAAGAATTCAAATACCTCAGAAAAACTTTGAAAACATTGCAATACCCACAAAGTTTATACTAGCTGATCGTGTTTCCAGCGTTGCATATACATATACTAGCTGGCAACCCGGCGTTACCCGGCGGTACAATACGCTTAAAAATATTTTAATTTATTCAGATTGCGTATGTATTATTATAGAATTATTCCTCTGTTGATTATTATTATATTTGACGAGGAATAATTTGCCCGGGTGACTAATTCGCAAATAATATTAAAAATAAATAAAAATTAAAAATAATAAATTCATCAAATTCCGTCGGTGTTTGTTCACAATATCACGTCAGCTGATTTTTACGCTTGATTATCTTAAACATAGTCTTTCTTTTATTATAGACTAGCGGGGTGGTACCCAGCGTTGCCCGGGTGTTTGGAGGTGTGTATGCTGGGGGGTAGATCAAAACAACCCTTTTTAAAATAAACGTTGGCCGGGTGTTTAGAGGTGTAAAATAAAAAAGGTAGGCTCGAACCCGGAACCTTGACACAAAGGTGGAAACGAAAGGGGAAAAAAACCCAGACACCTAACAATCACGGCCACGAGGGGAGAGTAAGTGAAAGCCGTGTTAATTTATCGTTTATAAAGTGAAATTAACAGATGCTCGAAAGTCAAGTCACGTGATGTTTGATCTTGATGTGATTTCCGCTGTAAGCCAGTTTCTGTTTCCCCCGCCCCATCATTCGCTTTTTTATACTGAAAAATGAAAGAAACGCGTGGCGATCGAAAAATCTGGAAAAAATAGCGCGTGAAAGTCGGGCAAATTAAATACGCACGCGACCCCCGTTCGCAACTCGTACATATCATTTAGACAGCATATAAAAGTTTTAAGAAGTAGTGAGCCGACCAAGAAACCCGGCTAAAAAAAGCCTTCTGCTGACATACAGAAAAAAGTGTGCACACATACATACAGATATGCACACACACATTTTCGCTTTTATATATATAGATAAAAAAGAATTTTTACAAGGGAATATATATATATATATATATATATATATATATATATATATATATATATATATATATATATATATATACGCTGAGAAAAACTTGTCTATAAAAAGCTTTGAAGCAGCAACGAATGGCAACACGGTTCCTGAGTGATCACAATATATGTAAAACTTTACATACTACGAACATGATTTGGTGGGTGGGTAGCTCACATGGCAAATGCCACACTGCGATGCTTAAATATGACATAACGTCGAGATTAACTTGCAGTATAGCCATCATTAAGCACCACACAAGTCCTACTCATGACCATATTGCCTTCAGTAGTGACCAGAGAGCATATCAATGATATTTCAATGAAGTCGTCTTCGTCTCAATGATTTAGGGAAACCATCTACCACTATGGGACGAAGTATAAATTATAGACAGAGAAGTATGGCGAAGAGTAAGGCGACTCAACGAAGCAGCACATGTGCTGGGAGATAGCTAAGTGGACCTAGTATAGAATTTAATACTATATGGGAACCAATAATTATAAACAATAGATAATATATACAAGTAATAAATAAATATATATATATATATATATATATATATATATATATATATATATATATATATATATATGAAAGGATGAAATACTAGTGTCTGTAGGTATTTAATCATTATAGTAAAAAATAATTATGACAGCCCCTTTAAGAAATTCGTTTCTTATCGTTGAACACTTTCAGTTGAATTAAAGTCGGTCGATTTAGCTCTTATGCATAGATCATCGTATAACGATTAGATCACTGTCTAACTGACGTAAATGAACATTTAAAATTAAGATGTTTAAATTCAGCGTTATTTCACGCGGTTAATGGTAGCCGAATGGATTAGGTCTTCGCTAATAGAGCCAGAGATGTCTCGTGTTGCGGGGTTCGAATCGTTCGACTGGTATTAATCGTGACACCCGGCACTGAAGATTCCCGAAAGGATGAAACAGTAATGTCTGTAGGTATTTAATTATTATAGTAAAAAATAATTATATATATATATATATATATATATATATGTGTGTGTTATTTGTTTTTGTTTTTGCGATATGTCTTGAATGAATTCAATTATTTACGAAAGTGCATTTTTACCTAAATACGAGTTGGGAATAATTTTCGTTTTAACCAATTTGGTACCCCCACATGGGGCGTGGCATATATATTATTTTTAAAATATAATTATCCACTGACACAGGTCACAACACCCGTTACAAGATCATTTGAGTTTTTATATTATATTTTAAATAACCCTGAAAATATGTCTTTTTTAATTTGCCTTACAATTAAATAATCAACGTGATAGTAAAACGTATTGTTTTCTTGTGTACGTTTTCAGCGTACCAACTATTTGTTTTTTTTTTTCGCGTTTAAATTAAAATATTTATCAAAATTTTCATTTCAGTTTTAGTATTATGGTATCTGTTCAGTGCACATTTTACCTATAAGTATGGCAAACCACTTATAATTCAATGGCTGTAAGTTTTATTTTTCAAAAATAAACAATTATATGTATAAATATACAATTATATGTATATATTCTTTTTTCATTTTTAGCATACTTTCATAGAAGTGTTTCTGTTATGCCAAAAAATATTTTCTTTACGTCACAAGTGTCATGCTCATACATTAATTCCATATCTAATATAATATACTGACCCAACGGGTCATGGGTAATCTAGTAGGTATTTATTTGCTCCCCCACCGAGCAAATTAGGCACAAGGCCGATTTTTAATGTGAGGAGTGAAGGGAGGAGGAAGGGAAAAAGGGGACCAGCTCCCGAGAGGTGGGAAATGGGAGCTGGTTAAAGGTCAGGCATGTGGGATTGCCCCCACATCTGGTCTTTGCTCGCAGTACCTGTCGGAACAGATACTATACTTTGATCTTGACGCCCGGGCCCCGGAGGGCGCGCGGGCCAGTGGCTTTCGGCCAGTGGTCATGGGTAATCTAGTATACTGTAAATGTGGGGTTTTTGTTTATCAATATTCATATTAAACCCCCTTTTTTCTATTTATTTAAAAAGAAAATACAACATTGTTATATATGGGTCATGGAATTGCATTCATCTGCAAAAGATCTAGCTAATTTGCATATTCTTCTAAACATTCATTTTAATTAATTCCCTATTAGTTTTTTCGATTTTCTTATAGGATGATCATATTTAGTTAACTATTAGTTAGTTAGTTAGTTAGTTAGGTAGGTAGGAAGTTAGGTAGGTGGGTAGGTGGATGGGTTGGTGGGTGGGTAGGTAGGTAGGTGGGTGGGTTGGTAGGTGGGTGGGTGGTTACGTAGGTGGGTGGGTAGCAAGTCGTTATCCAATCTCTTTTTATTAAATACGCCGGAGTTTTCTTTTTTTCTAACTTTTCTGGATATTTTGGGAAAATCGTTTTAATCGATTTACGGCCAGATATTTGGCTGTAAAAAGGTCAACGATTTGACTTTTAAGAAACCTACCAAACTCCTCCGTCAATTTTGGGTCTAAACACTTGAAATTTTAGATATAGGTTACTTGAACATGGATCTAACTTTATAATTGGATTTGAACCCAAAACAGGAGTAAAAATTGAGGTCCAGGTTTTAAAATAATTGACCTCTGCGGTTTCTACCAAATTACTCAGCAAATTTTTGGTCTAAACATTTGAAATTTTACATAAAGTGTATTCAGACATAGAGCAACTTTTTCAATCGTTTTTTTTTTTTTTTTGCTGAAAATTTGGTATCCAAGGGGTCAAAGCTAAAAAGATTTGACCTATGCAAAGCCAGGCGGAACTGCTAGTATATATATAAAGGGAAAGTAGAGCCACAATATAAAATTTAAAGAATTTTTTACTCATCTGGAGAAAAAAATGTAGAAAAGTTAGAAAAATATATATAAAAGAAAAGTAGTTTGCTCGAAACATTGCTGGTAAACATATATATATATATGTGGGGCAGTTAAAAGAATCAATATCGATTCATTAGAATGGGACTTATTAGGATAATGAAAAGCTCAACAAATTGCTTTGGAGCTTAGATAGAATATCAAAAGAACCCCTAAATTTGCGATTTCTTTATACAAGTTAACCTATAAATCTTAATAAAATGGCCCATTTTAATTAATATGCTTTTAATTAGAGTGCAGAATTTCACAGTTACTTCCGGTGACTCGTAACTCCGAAATAAGCGGATACACTAATGCATTTGTAAACTACCCTTCCTTTAACTCAACCAGCTAAGCCCCAAAGAACTCTCGCCATCCTTACCATCAGCGCGTAGCGTATGTATTCCCCTCATGTCTTCCTCATCTCTTTGTTTCTCGTCTCTATTTTGCTCCTGGTATTTTTTCTATTTTTATATTCTGTGTCTTTTAAACACTGATCTAAACAAGTTAACTTATTTATTTCAACTCCGAACTGTGACGCAATTATAATCTCAACATTTTGGTACCCATTTATATACACTCAAGGATTATTTCTCAAAGTAGTTAAATCATTTTTGTCTTTTTGGGATACATAACTCGACCTCGGGTCTACTTCATCTACCACAGACCAATATATTTGCCATTTCGGACATGAGAAATTTGGATTTACAAGACATCCCGAATTTAACTGCCAATTCAAACCACCTCTGTGGAAAAAGAGCAGACACATCCATACATTATATTCTTTTTTCGGCTATACTATTTGAAAATAATTAAAAATTACCAACCGTCTTACGCTACTCTGAATCACCGTTGAATTAGATTGAAACTTAAATTCTCACATCGAAGCTTCTGTATATTAACAATATAAAAAGTTATTTCGATAACTACTTTGCATTCCACTTGGATATAAGAACTCTGGATAATTTCTCTACTTTCTCTCGTTGTAAAGTTCTCCTTATTCTCGTATTTTTATTTTATTTTTATTTCATTTTATTTTACTTGACTTTTATATACTTATTTTTTATATTTATTTTTTATTCTTTTATTTTTATTCTTTTATTTTTTATTCTTTTATATTTAACAATTTTGTATTTCTTATACTTTTATTTTTTATGATTTTTATACTATTTTATACTTTTGTATTTTTTTACCCCTTGTTTATCCTCTATCTTATTCACTTATATTTTTTTATATTTTTTCCGCTTATAGTTTATCTTTTTACCTTTTATTATTTTATTATATTATTTTTTTCTAATAATTTATATTTTATTGAATTTGTAAGTTGTAATCCCAATACCCCTACTAATATATACGGACCTTGCATAAGTTCCTTATTTCAAGTAAATCCCTTCTATAGTTATAACTATTAAATAAACATCCACTTTTAATCACTTCCCGGTAGCATAAATGCGCATAGGAATACATAAATTGAATCCACTATGGCATATGTGCTATACACCTTCATTTTATAATAACATTTATATTCCTTCTATATCACAAAGATCACTTTAGTTCTCCCATTCCCTCCCCCAGCAGCTTCATTATATTACGATTCTCCTCTCACGCACAATTATTTCGCTCCTAATGTCGTTATCGTTAGATGCTGCATTCCTAATATGTTACACAGCACCTTCTCCCCTCTTCTGATGAGAAGCGTTAGGCTTTGAAATACGATGGTATAAAAAGTTTTACTTATCCAAAAACCCTAATTGATGTATCATCCTTATTGAATAAACGAATAAATCTATATGCATTAATATATGTTTTTATATCGTCGTTTGCTTACTTCATTAGTATTCTCTCTTTCTTTCTCTCTCTCTCTCTCTCTCTCTCTCTCTCTCTCTCTCTCTCTCTCTCTCTCTATGTATGTATGTATGTATGTATGTATGTATGTATGAAAGCTGTCTCCAAATGCCAGAATGACTGTCTTTTTAGTGACTGACTATTGACTGGCAGTCAAATCAGTGCACTTCCAATAACACGTTTGATAATTCACTTTTAGACACGATGGAAGATTATTTCTGATTCTAACGTATTACAGCATCTGCAAGACCCAGCTTTGTACAGAGTTCTTGACTTAAAATTTAAGATGTAGGTTGCTTCTACGTGGATCAAACTTTTTAATTTGATTTAATTTCAAAACAATAAATGTTAAGGGGTCAAAATTTAAAAAAATTTGAACTCTCAGCCAATTTTTGGTCTAAACATTTAAAATTTTACATAAGGGGTCAAAGTTCAAAAGGTTTTCCCTTTGCGATCATTATTCAGTCAATTTTTGGTCAAAACATTTAAAATGTTACATAGGGAGTATTCAGACATGCAGCAAGATTTTTAATCAGTTTTTGGGGCGAAAATTTGTCTGTCAAGAGGTCAAAGTTCAAAAAGTTGACTTTTGCAGGATCTACCAAACTCCTCCGCTAAATACTTGAAAATTTAAATATAGGTTACCTGGACATGTGTCAAACTTTTTAATATATGTATATACATATGCACATTAAGCTATGAACAGTACATAGGACCCCAGCAAAGCTGGGCTGAACTACTAGTTAGTAATAAAGTGAATAAGATTCTTTCTTAGTGTCGGTCACACATGGTTCAGATGAATGGCAGTTTTCCATCTGAACCTTGCAGTGGTATTCCTCGCGGTTCCGTGCTGGGTCCTATTTTCTTTCTACTTTATATCAACCACATGCTGTAAGTGGTTGGAAGAAAAGAGCTCCAATCTGCAAACGATGTCAAATCAGTAACTCTTGCTTGGAAATGGTTCAATAATGTCGATAAATGCTGCCATATTACAATGAACTCTCTTTCCGACTCTTACTTTCGGTGATGACACTGCTTTACTTAAGGAGGTAAACGGGACTAAAGATCTTGCGCCTCTGGTCGACTCTTCATTTACGTCATCTAAATATTGCATACAGGTTGCTAACAAAACAATTAGTATTTCTCATACGACGTCCTTTCTGCAAACTCACTTCTGAAATATTTCTCCCTCTTTATGTATCCCTCGTCAGACTTTTTTGTTTTTTACAGTGATCACCACTTATCAAGGCCCAGAAGCCACTCAGGGATAAGGGTTATTGCAAGTACATTACGTTAGTGAGGAGATTTGCTGAAGTGTTTACTTAAGGGGGCGGTTAATTAGGAATTTGTTAACATTGGACTTGAAGACATCCAAGTTGTAGTTCGGAGGGAAGCAGGCAGACGGAACAGAGTTCCACAGGCGTGCAGTTCTAAGAAAGAAGCTTTGTTCACGGAATCCGCGTTTTGATTTAGGCACAGATATAGAGTGGGGGAAATTTTTCACAGTGAATTCAGCTAGACGGGTGTTTTTCATGAAAGATTGGCGATGGGGGACCAGAGATTGGAGTTCAGACGAGCACCTGCCATGGAAATAACGATAAAACAAGGATAGGCTCGCAACGTCTCTTCTGTGGGAGAGAGGTTGCAGGGTAGAGAAAAGGGCATCCCCCACTAAGCCACTAAGTCTCTTTTGTACTCTGTCAAGGCAGGATAGGCTGTTTTTAGCAGCTCCTGCCCACATATGGCAACAGTATTCCGTCCTTGGACGTACTTGGCTTTTATTGTTGGAATATGGTATCCAGGCTTCTTCTCCGTATCTAATATGTGATATTCATATGGAGAGAGTTCAAACACTGGCTATTCGAATGATGCGGGGTCTATTGGATCTGCCTTATTGAAACTGAATCAGAAAGTTTAACCTTTTCTCCTTTGAGCCCGACGACTACAAGGTGATATCAATTCGACCTACAGTTTCCCCAATTCTTATTATAATATACCTCGAGATCTATTATTCACTATTGCACCAGAAACAGATCCACGAGGAACTATTTCACCGTCAATTCCGATTGAACTGGGGAAAGGCCACTTTCTCAATAAAATCCCTGAACTTTAGACTTGCAAGAGACGTAATAAATGTGCTAACAATGCAACACTCCAAAGTGAATTTGGACAGAAATCCTCGTTTGTGTAAATTTCTACCACTCTTTCTCTACATGTCAATGAAAGTATACGGCTTTAATTATTTGTTAAATTAATTGAATTTGCTCTTTTTTTTTTTTAAATATCTAAATATCTCTAACCCTAAACCTATTTTTTCTTTAAGTCCAACAAAAGTTTTGATTAATGATTGTTTGTAATATTGATCTGTAGTGGTTGCAGGAGGAGATAACTCAGTTTTTACGTAATTCAAATTGTAGTGATCACTAAGAAAGAGTGTTCACCCATGATTTATTTTATTTTTTAAGCAAAATTCTCTTTTTATTGGTAATAAAACGACGACGCCGACATTCTTGATATAAAACTGTTACACGCTTAGACAACCTTGACAGAAACCAGTCAATTGTCAGAATGTTTGTGTTTTGCATCGTTTATTTCGACATAATATCTTGAAGGAGAAACTATTGTTTGAATTTAGACGAATCATAAATATTATACTGTCTGACGCGTTTCCTTGTCTCCCTGCCTCTCTTCCGCACGACATCAGATCTAATATTTATGCAAAGTGCTGCATCGCTGCGTTCATTCTGTCCGGACATGAAGACCTTCGACTGCTATTTTCATCGGTAAAGATTAAGTAGGGGCGCAATGGCCAACTGGGAGTAGTTTATTGTATTTGGTTTCTTACATATCATTTAGCAGTATTTATGTGTCCAGCCGAGGATTTTTCTGTCAATGGAAGAGTTTAAATTAGTCTCACAAAGAGCAAAGGTGTAAAGATATTTTCACAACAGAAAGGACTGAACATCAAGAAAATTTGGCCTAAGACCTCTAGTGTTATAATAGAAACTAGTGTTTGTTGTGTGGATTTGTAGAAGACAATAAAATACGACAATATTTTTCGGACACTTTAGTATTCGACTTTCCGAGTACTATAGAGTGGCGAAATTCCTTCAATAGAATAAGCGTATAAAGACAATACCTGTAATAAAAATGGAAGAAAATCGATTAGGCAAGGAAAAATATTTAATTTTTATCATTTTTTACAAAACACTTGCGACATTACTTTTCGGACAACGTTGAAAAACTGTTAATAGTCTGTAATATCACCTTTCTTCTCAATAACTTTTATCAATCTCTCTTCATGATGATCAAACATATGCACAATAACATCTCTACGTGTTTCTATTAGTTGTTTTGTTTTTGCATCTAGTATTCGTTTCCATAGTTGAGCCTTTTTCGTTATTTCAGGTCCAGCCAGCATTTCCCAGACATTTTCCATTAAGTTTAGATCTGGGCTTTTTGCAGGCCATTCCAAAGTAGTCACATTCACTTTAGCCATCCATTCTTTCATGAGTTTTGACACATGGATGCTGCAATTGTCTTGCTGTAGAACGAAATCATTCCCCATCTCTCTTTTTATCTTTGGTAGGGCTTTCTCGTCCAGCAACTGTTTGTAGCTTTCGCTGTTCTGTCGTCCTTTCAGCCACTCTAACCCTATATTTCCATTAGCAAAGATCATACCCCAAACCATAACTCCTCCTCCTCCCATCTGTCATTTGTTCAGTACAACAGGTTCACCCCCTATCGACCTTCAAACTTGAAAAGCATCTGATCAGTAAATATAACCTTCTTAAAGACATGCTTTGTTAACCACCTTTTAGCACTCTCCAATCTTGCTCCTTTGTGTTTCTTTGTTAGTGTAATGTTTTTCTAGGCTTTTGCATACTTCAAACCAATCCTATGCAGCGTTCTTTCTACTGTTCCGATGTTTACATCATATTCACATTTCTCCTTCACTTTTCTTGCTGTAACTTTTTCTCCAGATATCAACAACCATGTCACAGTCCTCTTCATTCTCCTTTCAATCCTCTTGTCAATTGATCTTTTCCGTCCTCTCTTTCTTTTTTTTGCTCGGAGTTTGTCTTCAGCATGTAATCGACCGTTGATTTCGACAGATTCAAATCCATGGCGATCCTTTTAATGCTGAGGTCATCTTCCCGCTTCTTCTGTGCCAAACAAACGACTTCTTTTGAATGCATTTTACCTCATTAAACTTAGTACATGAAAGAGACTTTGCCATTAACATTCAACACCTCTGCTCTAAATAGGTTACATAAAAAGATGAGTCTTTCAAGAGTCCAGTAGGGAAGGAAAGATTACTAGGTTGACCTCGGCTCTATGTATGTGTGAAATTTCTTGATGTAGTTTTCTACATTACGCACTTCACTTGCCTTAAATTCAAATGTGTCACTCAAATCTTGGCCTTCAATCCCCGACGACAGCAACAGATAATTCATTTTTACTTCCTCACTTACGTCCTTGAGAGGTCCATTAAAATGCAACATTACATGTCGAACGAATCTGTCAAAATCATTTGGTAAATTGGTACTCTACTAGAAGTGGGGAGGTATTTGATAGGCTATTGTTGATAAAGAGAATTAGCACACTTAGAAGAAATTAAAAAAAAATTTTTTTTTTACACGGTGGTCACCACTTATCAAGGCCCGGAAGCCACTCAGGGATAAGGGTTATTGCAAGTACAGTTCGTTAGTGTGGAGATTTAATGAAGTGTTTACTTAAGAGGGCGGTTCATTAGGAATGTGTTAACGTTGGACTTGAAGACATCCAAGTTGTAGTCAGGTGGGAAGCAGGCAGACGGAACAGAGTTCCACAGGCGTGCAGTTCCAAGAAAAAAGCTTTGTTCTCGATTTGTTATCGATTCACAATATTGACTGATTGTATTTGTTTATGTGTGTTGTTTTCTTTTATAAAATAATAAGAACAATATAGTAACGAATCGGCTACCTTACAAACTGTCTTATCTTGACGTTCTTCAATATTGTTTCCCGCTTTTTTTTTAATGTATTATGTTCCTCAGTCTGTGACATCGTTTCTTTACTATTGGGTTTCCTTGGTTGACGTTTGCATTTCTTAAGTTCACTTTACACTGTGATTAACACAACTAGTTTTGAGTTTCTTTGTAGCGCCCCCACGTGTGTAAACTTATGACTCGATTGTTTTTGTTTCCTTTCTTCTCTTTTTTTCCACTTTGTTTAGAATTTCTACAATAACCGTAAATGTCTTTAAATTATTTTGCTACCACTTCTGACACCATAGTGTGATATTGATACGTGCGGTTGGCTGGGGATTAGTTAGTGAGCAGAAAACAGAGTAAACAGTAGACAAAAATGATAAAAATAAGGGAGAAAACGAGGAAGGAGTAAAAGAGGGGACACAGATGCAAAACTACTCATGAAAACATCGAAAGCAATCAACCATTAAACCCTATTCATCGTTCGCTGTACCTTATCATAACAAAGATTCATACAGAATTTCAGTCAGATCGGTCCAGTAGTTTCCGAGAAAACTTTTAAGGTAAACGTGGTATTGTAGTGACTAATCTATATTAATATCTATCAATATCAAACTGTGCATCGAATGGATACCATTATACTAGTTCGCTGCATTTTATCAAAACAAAGGTCTATACTAAATGTCAGCCATATAGTTCTATATATAGAACTATAGATATATAAAGGTCTATACTAAATGTCACCCAATAGTTCTCGAAAAAAACTTCGATAGTAAATGTGGTATTCTGGCGACTAATTCCCATTAAATCTTATTAATTGTGTATCTAACGGATACCATAATACTTTATTCGCTGCACCTTATTATAACAAACGTCCATACAAAATTTCAGTTGGGTTGGCTCAATAGTTTCCGAGAAAACTTTTAAAGTAAATGTGATATTGTGTTGACTAATCCCTATTAAACCTTATTAATCTTTAACTGCACTTAAAACGGATGTAATAATACTTAGTTCGCTGCACCGTATTATTAATTACATACAAAATTTTAGCCAGATTGCATAAGCAGTTTCCGAGAAAAGTGAAACGGATAGATAGACAAATGGACATATTAAAAGAAAGGTAGCATATAGATGCTTTATAGTATGTTTCGCTTTTTGTTATTTAATTTATAATGAAGAAAGTAAAGTTTCATCTGAATATTTATTCATTTTTTTTTTTTTCACAAATAAAATTCTAACAGCAATTTGTAGATCCGAAAAAAAGATGAACACAAAAACACTCCCGAGCAACGCCTGGTATGCATAGTTAGTGTGTAATAAATTTCGTGTTATGTTTACTTTGTATTTGTATCTTTCTTACTTTTATATAAATACTAGCATGGGTGCCTGGCGTTGCCCGGGTGTTTGGAGGTGTATGCTGAGCAAAAAAAGAAACAAAAAAAAAACGTCAATTTTTTTAACTTTGACCCCTATTATGACCCCTTAAAATTTATTGTTTACAACTTTAAAACGATACTGATCTTGGTAAAATCCGTCGCCTCTATTGAAAGTTTAAGGCAGACATGCAAACATAAATACATACATACATTTATATATTGGTAACTAAAAATTTTCGACCCAAACTGATTAAAAAGCTTGCCCTATCTCTGAATACACTTTATGTAAAATTTCAAATATTTAGACCAGATATTGTCTGAGTAATTTGGAAGAGACCGCAGGGGTCAATTTTTTTTAACTTTGACCACTATTACGGCCCCTTAAAATTTATTGTTTTGGACTCAAATCAAGTTATTAAGTAAGATTCATGTCCAAGGAACATATATCTAAAATTCCAAGTGCGTAGACCTAAAATTGTCGGAGGAGTTTGGTAGAGTTCTCAAAGGTCAAATCGTTGAAGTTTGACCCCTTAATCGCCAAATTTCTGGCCGAAAACCGATCACATCGATTTTCCACAAATCTCAGTACCCTGTATATCAAATTTCGAGTTTGTAGACTAAAAATTGACAGAGTTATGTCATAGGAAAATGTACACAGACACACAGATACACAGACAAGTTCACTTTTATAGATATATAGATAGATAGATAGATAGGTAGATAGATAGATAGATAAATTAACAAAAATATATACGTAGACATAAATATATATGGAAACAATTTTGTGTTTCCTGTAAACATTTTACGCAAATATTATGCAAGTATAAATCATGTAGAATATCTGCATGAATATAATTACACGTAATAGTTAACTAAAGATGATCATCCCATAAGAAAACCGAAAAAAATAATAGGGAATTAATTAAAATGGATGTTTAAATGAATATGCAAATTAGCTACATCTTTTGCTAGTGAATGCAATTCCACAAGCCATATATAAGAAAATGGTATTTTCTTTTTAAATGAATAGAAAAGAGGGTTTTTAATATGAATATCAATACACACAAAAGAAAAACGAATTTATAGAAGATAGAAGATATAGATATAGATAGATAGATATTTACTTCAATCCAGTTATGCAAATGTTAACGCATAAGACACGTTCTGTTGTCTTTGGAATCCCTCTTCCCTTTTTCCCTTTTTATGTAGAATTTTAAATCTACTCAGTTGCCCGCTATAAAGCTGGCTCGTGTCAGAGTAGACCCTTACGTTTCAGTGTAAATATGTCTTGTTTGGAATGAGTAAAAATAAATAATAAATAACTAAGACTTGCAGTATGTTTGTAATATTAAAACTTGTATGAGCACAAAGATTTCGACGATTACATTTATAAGCATGGATGATAAGATTGAACCAATCAAATGCCAGAATAGATTTATAAAATACTAGCAATGGGTGTCCGGGTGTTTGGAGGTAATTTTTTTAACTTTGACCCCTATTATGACTCCATATATTTATTGTTTTGGGCTCAAATCAAGTTATTAAGTTAGATCCATGTCCAAGGAACCTATATCTAAAATTTCAAGTGTTTAGACCCAAAATTGTCAGAGGAGTTTGGTAGAGTTCTCAAAGGTCAAATCGTTGAACTTTGACCCCTTAACAACCAAATTTCTGGCCGCAAACAGATCACATCGATTTTCCCAAATCTCAGTACCTTGATATCAAATTTCGAGTCAGTAGACTGAAAATTAACAGAGTTCTGCGTAGGGAAATGTACGCAGACACACACACAGACACACACACAGACACAGACACGTTCACTTTTATAGATATATAGATATTGAATCTCTTTGAATTCTTCAGTGTTATCATTCCTTCTTTATTCTGCTGATTTTGGCTGATTAATTCTGTGCCTGCAAAAGCTTTTCTAACTGAATTGATGTTGCGATTTTTTTTCTTTTTTGCTTGTAACCATATATATATATATATATATATATATATATATATATATATATATTAAATACATTTGGCTTATCCTCTGATAAGGAATAAGTAAAATACACATCTGATGAAAGTGAAATTTATCGAAAGCATTAGAATATACAACTAATTTTGTTCGTAGCAGGATGAACACCTTGAGAAACGGATTTATTTAGAAAGAAAATAATGGGTTTTATTATTTAGAATCATCATTTTAATCATGGTTGTTATAGTCATAACGTTTCGGCCGATGTAAACCCCGACCTAGTAGAAGCCAAACGAGGACTCAGAGGATAGGACAAAAATCAAGAGCGGCAGTTACCTCTGGTCATAACCAATCCTCCAAAGCACACACATAATTTTAAATAGCATATTAACGGGACGCTAGCCTCGTTGATATAACCACAAAACCACGGCAATATTAGAAATCTTACTAATTAGTTGGAGAGGAGGCTTTTTCCTAGTTTTGACTATGTATAATTGATAATACCGAACGTCATTCGTGTGAAGTGATAAAACTTCTCAAATGCAGTTGTAATGTTAGACTTGTGTGGTCAAAATCGAACTGTTCCTTCATTAATCGGATTTTTTCGATTATCGATTTTCAAAACATCACTCTCTGAACCATAAGGTACATTTACATTAAAATAACTAATTAGTTTGGAGATGGGGGGGGGGCTTTTTCATACTTTGGCTAAATACAATTGACGATAATTAATGTAAACAAATAATCTACACGACTCGAATCAAACTTTTGTAGAAAGAGAATATCAAATATTCTAATTCTTCATTACTATGTTTCCCTTTTTTTTTCCTGAACATCGGCACCAAGTGAAACTTGTTCTGCTTAAAATGATGGAATATATTTCTAAGAAAAGACATTATCATACAAACACTACCGTGTTTGAATATATGGTCAAGAGTTAGTTTTACTCATTTAGAACTGCCTTTAAAGCTTTACCGTTCACTCATTTTGCGATCAAATTTCAAACAATTTTTATAATTCATAGGTCACTTTCTCAGCTATATTCTTGAATAAAAATTTTCAATTTTCGTTCATCAAAACACAAGTTATAATAAAATTACTGGTGTTCAAAAGTCTTCAAAATAAGTAAGGAACGTGAGAGGCGGTTTCTTCTGATTGGCTGTCGTTACCATATCAACTTTTTGTCGTCAACACCTTCATAAATCATAACGGGGGTGTCATTCGCATGCCATCTTATTTGAGTTATATAGAGAGAGTTAAGAAAAGTGATGCTCTTTGCTGTGCTAGGGCTAATAATCTTTCGCTTAAGATGTTGCCCATTAATTCTGTTTCTCTCTTTTTTGTCCCTTCTTTCCGTTTATTTTTTAATTAGGTCTTTTGTTTGATTTTTTAATTGATCAAATTGGTAATAATTTAATCAGTTGGTAGTAACTTTTTTATGGATTGTTGACAATGTGTAAGATATTGAAGAAAAAAAAATAGTATTTTCAAAGCAAAGCCTGGAAAAATCATGGATTACATAAAAAAATGCGAGCATGAAAAGTAATATGGTTAAGATTGAGCTCAGAAAAATAAAAGAACTAGTTGTAAAAACAAAAAAAAACAAGATATTCTTGTTGAAAAATATAATAAATTTACAAAATATTGCAGCATTAAGAATTTTTTTAAATGCAATTTAACATTCTATAATCAATTCTGAATGCTGCAATATTTTAAGTTATGAATTTATTATATTTTTTACTAAAAGATCTTGTCTTTTTTTTCCAGTTTTAACAACTAATCCTTTTACTTTTCTAAGCTTAATCTTAGCTAAATTACTTTTCATGTTCGCATTTTTCTATGTAATCCATGATTTTTTATTAAAAATTATAAAGTAACATGCATCGTCAAACAGTTGGGAAATGGCGCAAAGTGCACACACACACACACAAACACACATATCAAACATACACACACATATATACATATACATATACATATATATATATATATATATATATATATATATATATATATATATATATGCTGTTTCTTTTTTTTTTTGTTTTGTAAACAAAAAGTGGTAGTGGAGTTAAATATTAAGTTAGAGATACTCAACCAAATAACCCAATATATGATAATAGCGTGATTGCCATTGAATCTTTAGTTGTAATTGTATATATCCATCTACTAAATTACCATAAGTAATTTATAGTAAATAGGGAGTGTATTTAACAATAACTAAGTATAAATTTGACATATTTAAGTTCAGTAAATTGTATTAGTTAATATATATTTGACGTTTGAAGCTAATTATAATTTTCATTGAAGTATTCATGCCTGATAATTATTGGCTGAAAATAATAAATTTTTAACTTATACTTAAAATACTTAATAAAAACACTGATATAAATATATAACACACATTGAAATAGGTTTAATCTTTCTTTTTTTTTAAATATTTTTTAATGGTTAGGGGGTTGAAATATTAAGTTAGTACCCGACAGTGCACCGGTAGTGCACCGACAATACACATCTAGTTGAAAACAGATAATTTCATTTAGAAGCATTTCAATGGAGGCGACACAGATCATGGCGGCCATTGAGTTTCACTTGCAGAAAATCCAGTGCTAAATAGTAAATGCCAGCACCCGTTAATATCCGCACATAATCGCCCAAACAAGAATTACTCGCTAGTAACCACCAGTGCTGACAATCACGGCAAGTGGATTATGCTTGCTGTCAATGCCAGACAATGCTCGACAGTGGAAGCCAGATTATTTCGTTTTGACCACGGCCGGCAATGCTCGCCATTTTCAAGAGCCGTCCCTCACTAACAACCATAGTTTAATTTATTTTCGGAGGTCAGAGATCCTTTACAATATCTTTTCTTGCTTTGTGTCATCTTTCCACCAGGTAACGCTGGTATACGGGTCCTGCTAGTTTAAAATATATTTAAAATATATGGGTGATATGACATTTCACAAATTAAAATTTAATTCTGTTTATCATTGAAAATTCAATCTCTATTCATCTGGTAGTAAATCCTCTCATCCATTCTCGATTAACTTCAACAGTTGTTTCAGGTTAAATGGGTATTTAAATTGTTAACTAAAGGAGCGCTGCCGTTCTGTTTTCAAGAGAGCACAAAAGCATTAATTTCACGGCATATGCAACCGAAAAAAAACTATCGCTCTCGGACACGCACGACAAGACGCACCTAAAGAAAATCAGAATTCTGTAAGGATAACGCCCTAAATGAGAACAGTAGTCAGAATAATTTAGAATATACTCGACAGATTTTAGTCCGAGAAAACGTATGTGAGTTACATCTAATCTCATAGGCTTTGATTGAATCAATGCTTATTTCACGTGGTGATGTTTGTATACAATAGAACATGGGTCAAAGTTCAACTGTCCGGGTCAAGAGTACTTAACACGACAAAGTTCAGCTTTGTGTAGGGAAAGAATATTTATAGCCATACAGAATAAAATAATTTAAAAAAATTGAAGTGGCGAGGATATATCTTTGGATGAGCAGTGAAAACGAAAGCAACTTGCTTTTACGTTTCTGATTTTTTTTTCTTCGGACTACTGTTCTCATCTTGAGTGTTATTTTCACAACGTTTCGGTCGATGTAACCTCCGGTGTATTTTGTCGAACTTAACCGACGGGAGTGGCCTGCTCTGGTTCCGTCAGTCATAATTAGGTTACCCCTTTCGAAATTCTGTGTAGATTCTTGAGTTCAACCGAAAGATTCCCAAGTTCGAAAAGATACAAGAACAATTTATTTAATCCAGATGGGTAGGATGCTCTCGTTCCGTCAACCACAACCGAATAAAAGTCCTAAGTAATTCGCAATTATATTTTAGTGCCGCCCACACTTTGTCTATTCGTGTAATATTTAAGCATGTGATTCGAGCAACCTGGGATTCTTTTTCAAGAACAAAAAAATAAACAACTTTTTTTTTTTAATTTAGACGGACTGTCATGCCGTTATTTATTTGTTCGTTTATTTTTGTTTTTATTTGGTGTTTTAGTTTGGGGAGATTTTTTGCTGAAAATCTCTATAAAAAATAACCTTTTTTTTTCAGAGAACGGGTCGATATTTAGGGGAAATTAAATTATTTTTTATATATTTACTTTTTATTATCATTTTTTTATTTCTTATTGCCATTTATTGGTAAATATCTAATGTATAAAAGGCAATATGTATGTGTGTTTTTATGTGTGTGTGTTTGTATGTATGTGTGTTTGTGTATGTGTGTGTGTGTTTGTATGTATGTGTGTTTGTGTATGTGTGTGTGTTTGTATGTCTCGCAAAAACTTTCGACAGACGCATCGGAACCTGACTAGACCAATATCGTTTTCAAGCTCGATCCTTGGACGACAAATATCGAAAAATTGGCCCAAAACATTAATTCCATCACCCTTAACTAGGCAGTTTTCTACAAGGATGGATCGGGTTTTGCGTCGCCATTGTCACGAGTCATCGTATCGGTTGAATTGACTACGCTTAATTTCAATGTTCGGAACTTCCGGTTGGACGATAGAGACATCGGCTAAGACGTCACGTTTTTTAACATTTTTTTTTTCCTCTGCGTTACGGGTTCGAGCCTGCCTGCCTACTACCACTTTTTTAACACCTCTGCTTACTATTGTTTTAATCCCCCCCCGCTACTAACACTTCCACCCCCGGGGTTCCTACTACACCACGTACACACTCCCATGCAACGGGCACCCCCGCTACTGTTGTTTTTATTCCCCCCGGGGTTCCTTACTACACCACCTAAACACCTGGGTAACCCAGGGCAACGCCGCTACATATTTTTCTTTTAACTTAAAGGAACATTTTTTTTTTTATATTCAATTCGTACTTTTTACTACATATCCCCGCTAAGTATAAAACCGTGTTTAATTTTACACAGATTTTTTGCACAAAAAAAAACAGCAGGAGCAATTTGCCACATCTTACGTGTGTTGTACCTAAATTTGTCATGCCTAAATATAACAATAATAAAAAAAAAAATCACCAAGAGCGTTATTCACTGATCCATCGTAACATCCGATGTAATGCTGCTATGGGGACATTGTTTTCTGATGTAAGTTTGCGTAAATATTGACGTCATTTTTCCAGCAACGTAATGTCGCCTCGCTTTAATCAGCTCCAATGGTTCGCTATCTCAACTGTATGCTGACTTTTCTTCATCGACTGGTTGAGGCCGATTCTAGTGAGCTACTTCCGTAATCTCTCGCCACTAAATCCCTTACCAACCACAACAGATAAATAAACTCCAAACCTGCTTCTTGGCAATCTTCAAGTAGCTTCTTGTAACAGTTTTCTTTTCTCACGTGTGCTGCTTCAATGTTATCTTCGTATGGAATCGTTCATTCTACCGGATGTATAATCTTCCTTTCAGCACACCAAATGACTACGTCTGGTTTCTGTCAGAATCGGGAAAAATCGTTCACAACCAAATAAATCAGCTGTAGTTTCTCATACACTACACCAATTCTCATCGTCTTTTGGTGATTTTATGTGAAATGACTACTCTGTCCAGGGAGAGACATGGGATGCAATGTTTTATTTTCGCAGTTTATTAGCTGAATCTGTTCTTTTGTGATGCAGTTTATGATATTCAAACCTCGTTATGTGAAAATACACCATGGACGCATCTAACCCGTTATTCCAGGCAAAAAGCCATCGATTCTCCTGTCAGCATTACAATGAAGAGTTCTCACACCATGCAAAACCAGAACTCCCGTTTGTAAACAAACAATAGATAGTATTATTGATTTTAGTTCCAAATGGTACCCGTCTAGTTAGGCGAATGACAGACTTGCAGCACTGAATATTTGCTGGACCAGAGCGAGACGCACAAGCCCCATTTACAAAGTCTCTTGGCTGAGAGCCACAAAGAGACTCAATCTGGTTGGAGAAATGCAACAACAAATCAGCAGCCCACTCTGCAAACGTTCAAGTTCCTTTCCTCCTACTTTTCGGCTATAACCTTTCTATTCTCCTGGGATCTCTTCACTTTTTTTAGTTCCCTTTTCTTAGTAGTTACTGTTCGTTTGCCCCGGGGTTTGCTGCTCCAGAAATCTACTGTAAATAACATGTCTTCATTCTTGATATTTACCAACAAATAATCCTGGATATTGTGTTTCTCACCAAGCCTAGTTTATAAACAACTAATAGAAATGTATTATTTTTTAGTTTACAAATGGTGCCCGTCTACTTAGCTAAATGACAGACATGCATCATTAAATCTTTGCTTGACCCGACCGAAACAAATAAGTCCCATTATTGAATTCCTCTAAATGATCCGATCTGCTAGAGAGGCACACTCTCCTGAACTGCCTTGGTAGTTCTCTCCTGAACCAATTGCCTTTCAAACATTCCATCCATTCACCCATTGCTGGTTTGGACATTTTGTTAATGGTCATTATTCAGCCATCTAATAAAGACATTCACTGAATATAAAATCTAACTGGTTTCGAGCATTGTTTCTCTCAATAAGTCAACCCGAGCAAGACTCTTTCCTTAAATGAGGTACTTTTTTAAACAAAAGAAATACTTCTTGAGTGGTCTGGAATATTTTCAGCTCTTTGCACCCTCTCCTTCCACTGCCTAAGCATCTATCACTGTATCAACGTCTGAGATTGACATACGCTAGCAAAACATGTGCTCCATGATGTATCTTTCCTATATAATTACGCTGTTATAAAGTGTGCGCATGAGTGTACCACGTTTCCTACATCTGTCCGTATTGTCATTTGAAAGGTTCCACCTCACAAGGTCTGATTGTGATGGTCACACACAAGAGGTTGATCGAACTAAGAAACACGTGATGTGCTCCAGATTTCAGTCCAGCTCGCCTTGCTTTCGATCAATAATTTAAAGCAACGCCGCCAAGTCCTTGTCTATCTAATGAAATATGTACAAGAATTTCATCCGTCTATTTGCACTAGATATTTTTGTAGGTTTTTTTTTTCTTTATTTTTAAAGTTGCTGAGAGATTATTGACTAAAACGAAAGGGGTCCTGCTAATGCCCTTAAACTATATCCATTGGTGAGGCCCCAGCTTGTTGTTTTCAAGTCGGTTTCTATTAAAAACTTTTTCTTCAAAATCTTTGGATTCGGCATTAAATAACCTGAAAAGGGTTGATATGCCGTAAAACAAAAACAACCAACGACTAAAACGAAAGGAAAAAATACAAAATTACGTTTTTATAAGTCAATCCATCTTAAATCACTTTCATATCTGAGGTTATATATATATGATTATTAAAATGGATTACATTTCCCAATATACAAATACTATTAAGTAAAGGAAAGATTTCTTCCATATTTCTCCCTATCTGTCAAAAATCATTATCAATGAAAACAATTTAGATACCGGATACACCAAAGTACTCCCATCTTAATTTCTTTTATATAATTTTTTAACAACCATTATAAACTGTATATATGTATATAAATGTTTAATTTACATAAATGCTCCCCCTTTTAGTATATATAGCCCTAAACATTCGACCGTCTCATTGGCCATCCCTCTTGAGAAGACGAACGAAACGTCGATCCTCTAGGCCTCTTCGCCTCCATTTTAAATGTCATATATATATATATATATATATATATATATATATATATATATATATATAATCAAGCAGTGGATAAGAAAAGTTTACTAAACAAAACAAATGTAAACGACAATCTAATATAAATATTAATATTTCTATATGAATCCCAACCAAATAAAAAGTTCAATATAACGATAATAGGAAGTAGATCTTGACAGAAGAAGCATAAATGAAATTCCTAAATGAAAATTTGCATGTAAAATTTATTTTTTGACATAATACCGCAAACAAAGATAATTAATAAATCCTTATTCCGCAGAGTTTTAAAAAATACAAAATTTTTCTCTTAAGAAGAAAGCAATCTGTTAGCAAATTTATACACGTAGCAAATCGGGCATGATATGGCCCTCACTTGAAAGCACGCTAAAGACCATAACCGTGACCGGAAACTTGGTTTTCATCACTCTGGACGCGTCCCTGTAATTTCTAGTAATCCTTAGATTTTTATAAAACTTTCTAAAAAGTTGTAACTGATTTCTATATAATTTTATTTGCCTATACTTCGTGATAACTCTTGGGTGTGTCCCAGGAGATCTTTTAGGGCTAATAAAAACACTCCATTTTTTTGGACTATTTTACCATATTCGTCCAAAATTTTCTGTGTATGTTTATTTAGCAGTTTTGCATGGTGTTGAACTCAAATTAAAATATGTTAAGGCCTTGGGGACATTGAGGGCTAAATGGGGGGGGGGCAAATGATAGACTAAGTAATTTCTTCTTTTTTTGTTTTGTTTTTGCATGGTGCAGAACTTAAATTTACATATGTTAAGGCCTAAGACTTCACGGTTTGTTCATTTTCACCAGGATTTGACGTTCCCTGGGGGGTTTGGGGGCTAAATAGGGAGTAATGCTGAACTTAGTCATTTTTTATGCATCGTTCACTGTGCACTCACGGGGGACCATGCATGCTTCACTTGTTCAAACTGCAATTTTGCACGACTTTACGTTTCTTTTACTCGTCGTGATAAATTGTTTCATTCTACGTCTTTTTTTACGCACCAATATGCGTTTTGTTTTCCTTTTAATTTGTTTTCCTTTTGTGGGGTATATGGTTAGAAAAGAAGAAAACCGGACGTACCGGGCGTATCTGCATCGCTCTTTGGGAAAGAAGAAGGAAAGGATGGCCAGCGCATTTGTATACGCGAAGGGCATCTTGGGAAGGCAGAGCATGATGGGAGAAGCTATTTTTTTTTTCCTGTCTCTTCCTTTTTTTTCTAGATAGGAGGATATAAAAGCTGGGAAAAATTCCCTGGGAGAGGAGGAAGAAAAGAGTCATGAACATCTTCTCTTCAAAAGAATTTCGTATTGCTGACGTTCGGATTGTGCGGTGTGACATTGGTGGCGAGAGGCCAGGTGTGGTCGATTGGAAAAGAAGAGGGCAGAAACTTGCTGTTGTCGAGAGAGTGACTCACTCCTTCCCGAACCCCAGAATCGAATCCTGATTATAACCCTAGACCTTTTAAAGTCTAAATTTGGTATTTTATTTTTCAAGCACATTCAAAATTTATAGAGAAACTAATAAAACAATTATGATTACTTCCTTTTTATATCTACAGTCTATATAAGCCATGAGCAATTTGTCACGTACCTAATAACCACCATTATCACTCTATCTTTTTCACAATCGATCGAAAAACAATCGTGACCTATTAGCGATATAACATCTTATTTATGAACCATTAAATAATTGAATTCGATTACATGTAAACAACCAGAAAAATATCAGAAAAATACGAACTAACAAAACCATTTCAATATTTTAAACGTGGCGAAGCCCTTTTCTATAACAAGTTAACAAGTATTGACCACTCATTTTACAACTAGTTACTGGTAGGTCAACATGTATAATGATTTCCAAATGGAAAAAAATGATATTGGAATGGACAAATTTAAGTTATTTTTTGATTATTTTTAAATAGAAAACGTAGGCTTAGTTTTGTAAAAATTTTTGAATTTTTATACATTTGATGGGAAAATATGATTACAGCAACAACTGTATTCTATAATTGATCGAGAACCATTAGTGACCTATTTGCATTAACCTATTTGCAAATCCATTTTTTATTGAGAAAATTAAGATTGCATTTAAACAGTATGAAAAAATGTCAGTAAAAAAATAACGAGAAAATTGGATTATTTTATATTTTAAAGCTTCTGATTACTTTCCTATTAAAAAAATCAACGAGTAATCGGAAGCCACTTCCTGTCCAATTAATAGTAAGTTCGCATTTATAAGCTAACTAGCAAGGCTACCCGGAGTCGCCCGGGGACGTATAAACAATGAGAAAATTGAAGTTGGTTTTGAACATATTTGTTATTCTTAGGATAGAGAAAATTTAATGTCTATCATTTGCTATTTCGAGCAAAAGAATATTTCCTTCCCCAGGACGGGTATTAAACATATATAAAAAAAAAATGTACCATTGTTAGGTAATTGACAGCACGTATATGAAATAATTTTACCTTCACAAGGACAGGTAATGTACAACACATATTTCCCAAGGCGATGCCGAGTCTTCTGCAAGTATATATTTCCACCTAACTCATGTAATCACGGGCGACGCCAAGTATTCTGCTAGCATATATTTCCATCAATCACATTCAATCCTGGGTGACGCCGGGTATTCTATTAATATATACTCCCAGCAACATCATTCAATACCGGGAGATGCCGGGTATTCGGCTAGTATATATTTCCAGCAATTTCATTCCACCCTGGGCGACGCTGGTTATTCTGCTAGTATATATTTCCATCTCTTTCAGCCAATACCAGGCGACGCCGGGTATTTTGTTAGTATATATATTTTCCATCTATCTTATATAATCACGTGTGCCGCAGTGGATTCTGCTAGTATATACTTCCACCTCTTTCATCCAATACCAGGCGACGCCGCGTATTTTGCTAATATATATTTCCACTTGTCTTATATAATCCCGAGCGACGGCGGGAATTGTGCTACTTCCACCTCTTTTATCCTGGGCGACGCCTTGTATTCTGCTAGTATATATTTCAACCTATCTATCACATTGAGTTGAGGGTGAAGGATTTAATGTTTTTTAGCCAATTTTTCGATATTTGTCATCCGAAAGTTGGCAGTTAAAACGATAACGGTTTGGTCAGGTCCCTACGCGTCTGTCAAAAGTTTTAGCGGATATACAAATAAACAAACAAACAAATAAACAAACAAAAAAATAAACAAATACACACACAGATGTTTGAGATTTATATTATAGATTAGCTTGGTACCCGTGCATATTTGCTGCCCGAAGGGTCGCGCTTCAAAACGTACTGATCTCGTGAAAACCCGTCGCCTCTATCAAAAGTTTTAGGAAGACATACAAACATACATACATACATGCATACATACATACATTTAAACAGACTGGTGAGATTTGTATTATAAACTAGCCTGGGTGCCCATAGTAGGTGTATGTTGAGCAAAAGAAAGTGGGAGTGGGCATGCAGGCTTGAACTCATGGCGCGGAGGCGGAAAAGAAAGTTTAGGTGTGTGTAAGAGTGTTGGTTGAGCAAGAAAAAAGAAAAAACAAAAAGCAAAAAAAGTAGTGGTAAGACGATAAACGCGAAGGAGGGAAAGAAGTGACAAAAAATGTAACGCGTTTAGCTGTTGGGCCCATCGCAAAACCGGAAGTGGCGTAGGTTTAAATAAAAGCTAGACAATCGAAAAAAGGCGCCGACTTTCGAAAATATCGGCGAAAAAAGCGACCCCCTCTCTGTAGAAAAGTGGCTAGTTGAGGGTGAAGAAATGTATGTTTTTGGCCAATTTTCGATATTTGTTGTCCGAAGAGTCGGCTTCAAAACGATACCGATCTCGTGAAAATCCGTCGCGTTTGTCAAAAGTTTTAGGCAGACATACATACATACATACATACATGATGATTGATGATTGCAACGTCTTATCAGACGAGTGCCACTCCCTCAGTCACTGAAAGTCCATGAGCGTGAAGATAACCTTTTTTTTTTTTTTAGTCCTGCCAGCGAATCCACACGCTCAAGCAGCCATGACATTGAAGACGGTCCTTGGCATACATACATATATATACATATACACACATACATACCCATAAACATACACACATGCACACATCCATACATCTATACATACACAATACATATAACACATACATACAAACATACACATACACACATGCACACACATATACATATATATGCATACACAGATATACTATCATATACAAATACATGCACACATATACATGCATATTCACATACGTATACGTACACATGTATGCACATTTACATACATACACATAAAGTTACCTACATATACCTACACATACATATATATGCACCTATACGCATACATATATATGCATATATACATTTACATATACATACACACAAATATATATACGTATATACATACAAACACACATAAACATGTATACACAATAAATAAATAAATAAATAAAAATATATACACACATACATATATACATACATATACAAATAGGTATACATACACATACATACACTAGTACATATATTAACATACATACATACATGCACACACATATGCATATATAGAATGATGGCAGATCAATTATTACATGCTTCCAGCATCTCAGGGCTACACACATGACGCTTTTTCCATCGCCACGGACAATTTTTATAGACAAATGCCTGAGGAAGTATCTATACAAAGATGATGTTACAGAGTTTTAGCTTTGTACGACAGCTAAGTCTCTCTTTCGGTTCAAAATGTTGAGATCCAGCAACAAGCATGAGCAAGATAGCCAGCAACAAATCAAACTGCAGACCAGCTTAATGCGGGTACTGGTCTCCCGCTTTATGTATCTTTTTTTAAATCAGAGATTTGCTTCACCCAGAGGGGTTGCCTTTACAGGGACTTTGGGAGTCCTCTCCACCCCACACACATATCGAAATAAAGATATACACGTACACATACAAGCATGCATACAAACAGATGCACGCAAACATACATACGCAAGAACAAACACACATGACAACATGCACATACACTCAAACATTCATACATGCACGCATATACATACATATGCACACACACGTACACATACACGTACATGTAGAATATATATGAAGGGGCATTTATGATGACGATGATGATGGTTGTTACGAATATGTGAATTCAACAGTAAAACAATCCCAAATACACAGAACATAGAATAGAGAGACGTTCGCTTCGCCGGTTGTACAGTTTTTAAAATGAAAACGCGTTCATAAGGGCACAAATCCACAACGTTCATGACGACTACGATGATGGTTGTTACGAATAGGTGAATTCAACATGAATAAAAGAGTAAAACAATCCCAAATACACAGAACATAGAATACATACATACATACATACATACATACATACATACATACATACATAAAGGCTTCCTTTACTCTTGACAGAGTATGGATACCCACTGTAAGGGTGCCTGCGCGTGAAATTTTTGTGGCAAGAGTTTCGCAATCTCTAACTATACCTCTCCTGAGTCGACATTGTTGAATACCAGTGGCAAGTGCAGGTTTAGAACGACTGAAAACAATGCCGAGATTAGTGGAAAGCACATACAGCGCCTAGAATTCCCAAGTGGTCACCCATCTGGTACAAGCCAGGCTCATTGTTGCTTAACTGCGGTGATCTGACGAGAACCGGTGTGTCAACGCGATTATGCCATACATGATGATGATGATTGCACCGTCTTGTCAGGCGAATGCCACTCCCTCAGACACTTAAAGTCCATGAGCCCAAAAATGACTTCCATCGCCACAGGACCATTTTTATAGACAAACTCCTGAGGGAGTATCGATACACATATGATGTTACAGTCTTATCTTTTTACGACAGCTAAGTCTCTCTCTCGGTTCAAAATGTTGAGATCCAGCAACAAGCAAGGGCAAGATAGCCAGCAACAAGTTTAACTGCAGGCCAGCTTAATGCGGGTACTGGTCTCCCGCTTTATGGTTTTTTAAATCAGAGATTTGCTTCTCCTAGAAAGGTTGCCTTCACCACGGCTTACGGGAGCCCTCTCCACGCCAGCACACAAATACATATACATAAACACATACGGTGCTAGTTGGCCGTTGACCCCGAAAAAGAGGTCAATCGCCCTTTGAAAGGTCTTGTTTTTAATCCTTCAGGAAGACTAACCGGCCTCCTCACCAAACATGCTTAAAATAGAAATAGCGGGTTATGTTAAATATTTTCATTCTCAAAACATTTCTTTTGGTGGGGGATATTTATGAAAACAGCTACCACTTCACACGCACCTATAAAAAAAATTGACGTTGACGAAAAATCTACAAAATACGGATCCAACTTTTTTATCTGCACATTCAACATGTATTTTTTTTTTTTTTTTTTACAGAAATCGGGAAAAATAACAACTATAGTTAAATATTGAGAGATTTATAAAGAATCGGAATTGGTAATTGTATCGGAATCGGGAATTTAGTACGGAATCCGTAATTGTATCGGAATCAGGAAAAATATTGCAATCGTCCCATCACTAATATATATATATATATATATATATTAGTGATGGGACGATTGCAATATTTTTCCTTTCTAGGAGAAGCAATATATATATATATATATATATATATATATATATATATATAATGGCGATAGATGTATGTATGTATGTGTGTGTTTAACCGATAATCTCTAACACCACCGGTCACATGACACTGAAATTAACAGGAAATAATAATGATACAGCAACGATGGTTTATAACAAATAAAATCTTTGTTGGGGTGGATAAATATCATGTACAAAAATATGTCGGCTTCTTGAAATGTAAAATGTTCATTTCAACTTGCTGGCATATTTTTTAGTAGTTTACGCGTGTGCAAATTCAATTATAGTCATTATGGTTATAGCTATAAGCCGTCTAATTTTTAATCTTTCTTATCTATCTGTCAATAGGTTAAACAGTAGGGAACTCGACTGGAACGCTAAATGTTTTGGTTTCGATTCTAGCTGATGGCACCGAAGTGTTTTTTTCTATTTAAATTACTATGATATATTAGATACAATATAATAATCAATAGACAATGGCTTTGTAATAATAAAAACGAAATCTGGATGAATTGAAATATAATTAAGCGTATTTACCACCGGCAAGGTTAGAAACTCCTAAAATAATTAACTGATTATTATGAATTTTGGAACACAGGTTCTAAGTGTAAGGGTCATAATGTGGGCTGTGTTTAGTTTCTTCATCTTCTCTTCTCTTCTCTTCTTCTATTCTATCTATCTATTCTTCTTCTATCTATCTTCTCTTCTCTATCTATCTTTCTTCTATTCTTTCTTTCTTCTATTCTATCTTCTTCTATCTATATAAATAAAATGAACTCATTTTTTCCCGTCTGATTTTGACATTCATAGGATTAAAAATCAAGATATTTCATGCAAATATAATATGCACAAACGGCAGAACAATATCTGAGGTTTGTTATAGGCTTATTATTTCGCAAATTCCTCGATAATCTTAGATTTCTATACTTTTTCTGCTGAGAAGTCACGGCCAAAATCGGTTAAGATCAATGGAAGTGGTAAAATATTTTCTCTCTAATAAATTCCTCCTTCCCCTGCCACCACTTAACACCGTTTGGGGATCGTTCACAAGGAACAGTTGAGAAGAGAACACCGGTTTGGCTTCGTAGTTCTTTCATGTAAAGTTATTTAAAATCACTAAACTAAGCTGCAGTGCTCTGTGGCGTAGTGGTTAGCGTGCTGGACAATTCACATTATATTTTCACGTTCGCGCCGACCTACCGTAGTCGTTTTTTTTTGTTTTTTTTTTTTCCTAAACAACTGGAATGGACTTTTCTTGGTGGCCGAACTGTTAACGTTGCAGATGTTTTTTTGTTTTTTTGTTTTTTTCACACTTTATTTTCCTACTTTTACTCATGACTCCGGGTTTGATCCTTCCTACTTACCTACCATAACATTTTTTAAAACTTCCCCCCCCGTCCCGGAAACAAACACTCGGGCAACGCCGGGTACCCCCGCTAGTTTTTAAAAAAGTGGTCAAAGAGATAGTGGAGTTTCTCTTTCTAAAAGTTAAGTGCCTCTACTTTTTATGATTTTTAACAATTTAAACATCTAAAGAGATCATTTAAATTTCTTATTCCAATTGAGGCAATTATCTCTTATCTTCTCTTCTCTATATAAATAAAATGAACTCATTTTTTCCCGTCTGATTTTGACATTAATAGGATTAAAAATCAAGATATTTCATGCAAATATAATACGCACAAACGGAAGAAGAATATCTGAGGTTTGTTATAGGCTTATTATTTCTCAAATTCCTCGATAATCTTAGATTTCTATACTTTTTCTGCTGAGAAGTCACGGCCAAAATCGGTTAAGATCAATGGAAGTGGTAAAATATTTTTTCTCTAATAAATTCCTCCTCCCCCTGCCACCACTTAACACCGTTTGGGGATCGTTCACAAGGAACAGTTGAGAAGAGAACACCGGTTTGGCTTCGTAGTTCTTTCATGTGAAGTTATTTAAAATCACTAAACTAAGCTGCAGTGCTCTGTGGCGTAGTGGTTAGCGTGCTGGACAATTCACATTATATTTTCACGTTCGCGCCGACCTACCGTAGTCGTTTTTTTTGTTTTTTTTTTCCTAAACAACTGAAATGGACTTTTCTTGGTGGCCGAACTGTTAACGTTGCAGATGTTTTTTTGTTGTTGTTGTTTTTTTCACACTTTATTTTCCTACTTTTACTCATGACTCTGGGTTTGATCCTTCCTACTTACCTACCATAACATTTTTTAAAACTTCCCCCCCCCCCGTCCCGGAAACAAACACTCGGGCAACGCCGGGTACCCCCGCTAGTCTTCTCTATCTTCTATATAAATAAAATGAACTCATTTTTTCCCGTCTGATTTTGACATTAATAGGATTAAAAATCAAGATATTTCATGCAAATATAATACGCACAAACGGAAGAAGAATATCTGAGGTTTGTTATAGGCTTATTATTTCTCAAATTCCTCGATAATCTTAGATTTCTATACTTTTTCTGCTGAGAAGTCACGGCCAAAATCGGTTAAGATCAATGGAAGTGGTAAAATATTTTTTCTCTAATAAATTCCTCCTCCCCCTGCCACCACTTAACACCGTTTGGGGATCGTTCACAAGGAACAGTTGAGAAGAGAACACCGGTTTGGCTTCGTAGTTCTTTCATGTGAAGTTATTTAAAATCACTAGACTAAGCTGCAGTGCTCTGTGGCGTAGTGGTTAGCGTGCTGGACAATTCACATTATATTTTCACGTTCGCGCCGACCTACCGTAGTCGTTTTTTTTTTGTTTTTTTTTTCCTAAACAACTGAAATGGACTTTTCTTGGTGGCCGAACTGTTAACGTTGCAGATGTTTTTTTGTTGTTGTTGTTTTTTTCACACTTTATTTTCCTACTTTTACTCATGACTCCGGGTTTGATCCTTCCTACTTACCTACCATAACATTTTTAAACCTTCCCCCCCGTCCCGGAAACAAACACTCGGGCAACGCCGGGTACCCCCGCTAGTCTTCTCTATATAAATAAAATGAACTCATTTTTTCCCGTCTGATTTTGACATTAATAGGATTAAAAATCAAGATATTTCATGCAAATATAATACGCACAAACGGAAGAAGAATATCTGAGGTTTGTTATAGGCTTATTATTTCTCAAATTCCTCGATAATCTTAGATTTCTATACTTTTTCTGCTGAGAAGTCACGGCCAAAATCGGTTAAGATCAATGGAAGTGGTAAAATATTTTCTCTCTAATAAATTCCTCCTCCCCCTGCCACCACTTAACACCGTTTGGGGATCGTTCACAAGGAACAGTTGAGAAGAGAACACCGGTTTGGCTTCGTAGTTCTTTCATGTGAAGTTATTTAAAATCACTAAACTAAGCTGCAGTGCTCTGTGGCTTAGTGGTTAGCGTGCTGGACAATTCACATTATATTTTCACGTTCGCGCCGACCTACCGTAGTCGTTTTTTTTTTTGTTTTTTTTTTCCTAAACAACTGGAATGGACTTTTCTTGGTGGCCGAACTGTTAACGTTGCAGATGTTTTTTTGTTGTTGTTGTTTTTTTCACACTTTATTTTCCTACTTTTACTCATGACTCCGGGTTTGATCCTTCCTACTTACCTACCATAACATTTTTTAAAACTTCCCCCCCCCGTCCCGGAAACAAACACTCGGGCAACGCCGGGTACCCCGCTAGTTTTTAAAAAAGTGGTCAAAGAGATAGTGGAGTTTCTCTTTCTAAAAGTTAAGTGCCTCTACTTTTTATGATTTTTAACAATTTAAACATCTAAAGAGATCATTTAAATTTCTTATTCCAATTGAGGCAATTATCTCTTATCTTCTCTTCTATCTATATAAATAAAATGAACTCATTTTTTCCCGTCTGATTTTGACATTAATAGGGTTAAAAATCAAGATATTTCATGCAAATATAATACGCACAAACGGAAGAACAATATCTGAGGTTTGTTATAGGCTTATTATTTCTCAAATTCCTCGATAATCTTAGATTTCTATACTTTTTCTGCTGAGAAGTCACGGCCAAAATCGGTTAAGATCAATGGAAGTGGTAAAATATTTTTTCTCTAATAAATTCCTCCTCCCCCTGCCACCACTTAACACCGTTTGGGGATCGTTCACAAGGAACAGTTGAGAAGAGAACACCGGTTTGGCTTCGTAGTTCTTTCATGTGAAGTTATTTAAAATCACTAAACTAAGCTGCAGTGCTCTGTGGCGTAGTGGTTAGCGTGCTGGACAATTCACATTATATTTTCACGTTCGCGCCGACCTACCGTAGTCGTTTTTTTTTTGTTTTTTTTTCCTAAACAACTGGAATGGACTTTTCTTGGTGGCCGAACTGTTAACGTTGCAGATGTTTTTTTGTTGTTGTTGTTTTTTTCACACTTTATTTTCCTACTTTTACTCATGACTCCGGGTTTGATCCTTCCTACTTACCTACCATAACATTTTTTAAACCTTCCACCCCCCCGTCCCGGAAACAAACACTCGGGCAACGCCGGGTACCCCCGCTAGTTTTTAAAAAAGTGGTCAAAGAGATAGTGGAGTTTCTCTTTCTAAAAGTTAAGTGCCTCTACTTTTTATGATTTTTAACAATTTAAACATCTAAAGAGATCATTTAAATTTCTTATTCCAATTGAGGTCACTAGAGGCAATTATCGGTTAGGTTCATAAAATAACTGAAATGCATTTATAACGTAAGAAATGAAATGTATTTTAATAGATTTTGTTCGTCTCATAAAACAACGATAAGATTACCGAATACATTTTCAATTAAGAAAAAATGTATTTAAACATGTTTTAATTTATAAATACTTCATGTATTTTTTAATCTATAAATATTAAAGCGAAAATGTATGTATGTTTATATGTGTGTTCGCTTTTTCTCTATGTCTACAAAAGGCTTTTTTTCAGAGAAGCGGTCGGTCGCTTCACAACTTTTAAAACTTTTTATATCACATATAAATCGTAATATCTCACAGTTAACAACGAAGCTCGCCTGTCTATTTAATTTGCTCGATTTCGGGAAGATAAATATTCAACATTTGTCGCTCGCCGCATGTGGGTTAGTCTTTTTCTTATAACATCTTGGGAAAAAATTAAAAATCTCGCAGTCAAACTTGACCTCATTAACTCATTAAAACGGGTACAGGCGACAAGATCAAAGTGTAGTATCTGTTCCGACAGATACGTCAAGCAAATACAATATGTGGGGGTAACCCCACATATCAGACCTAGGTCAATGTAGGGGCAACCCTTCATACCAACAGTTACTATCCAGTTCCCATTTCCCACCTCTCGGGAGCTGGTCCCCCCTTTCCCTCCCCCTCCCTCTCTCTCCACATTAAGAAACGGCCTTGTGCCTAATTTGATCAGTGGGGAAGCAAATAAATCCAAGCTCATTAAAACGGGCACCTGCCAAATCCAAGTAATTAAATAAATTCAAATGTGTTTCCATTAGCATCTCGCGGTGGGGCAATCGTTAACGTCCCACGGTTTTTTTTTTTTTTTTTGGTTTTTTTTTCACACTTTAATTTACAACTTTGCCTCAACGGTTCGGGTTCCATCCATCCATACTTACCTACCAAAACATTTTTTTTGTTAAACCCCCCCCCCAACCCCGGAGTTTCCACACACACCTCCAAACACCCGGCCAACGCCTGGTACCCCTCGCTAGTTTAAAATAAATAATAACAAGTTCGTTGAAGCCATTTCCCCTTTTATAGAAACCCAGCGTCAACGAATAGGTTTCTTTTCGTTTTCAACTTCCCAAAGTTTCTTTCAACAGACGATCATTCTATACGTTCATTAATTAGAGTTGTAGTTTTAAAATTACCTTGTAATTCAAAATGTAGCAAAAAATCAAAACACATCCTGAAAGATTGAATTCAATATCGATTTTAAAGAGAACTTATATTGTTTTGCTACCAAATAACGATTGATTCAAATTTTCAAAAATAAATCTATAAAAAGTGCGTCCTCTTTTTTACAAAATCGATATTATATTTAATGCTTATGAATGTATTAATTTGAAAACCATAAATTAAATAATCGTATAGAATGACGTCGTTTGAAAAAGAAAATGATACTCGAGTCGACGATGACGGTTTTTATTCATGACTTGACCTCATATTTCAAATGTTATTTTTAACTTTTCTGTTGTGACTTGTAAACATGACTATATTTTAATTTATTTCCAATTTACCTTCAGCATCCCCATTAATGATCCGACAAAAAGACTAGAAATAAAAAGAAAATTACTCAAGTCATTCCTTGCAATTGCTCACAAAATCTACCAACCGAGTAGAAAGCGTTTTTGTTTTCCTCTCTGTCAGAATCATCACTCATAGTAAATCAAGACTAAGGAACAATAGGCACTGCCAAACGAATGTGAAGAATTGTGAAAAAAGGAGCGCATGATTCCGTGACGTCAGACTTCTGTTAACTATACGAACTATGGAAAAGCATTTTAAAAATATTACTAGTTTATTTTGCCCTTCTTCTTTTAAATGGTACAAAAGTTATTTTGATAATATTAATTTATGATAAAGTTATTTTGATAATATTAATTTATGATAAAGTTATATTGATAATATTAATTTATGATAAAGTTATATTGATAATATTAATTTATAATAAAGTTACAACGTTTTACATATGGGGGGGGTAATTCTGTGGTGACTTTTGAAGGTGCCTAAGGAACAAAGAATGGAAAGCGAGAATTAACAGGTTGCCGAAAATGCATTCATAATAATCCTAAGCCGACGTTTCCTTCTTCCCATTATTTTGGTTTTACATAGAGATAGTTCCATAGAAAAACTAAATATTGCAATTAGTAAAACTACTTCTGAATTATTTGGGGAAAATTGGAGATAGCTTCCCTTCCAAAGAAAATAAAAAATGGCAAATTTTATTTTGTTCATAAATGGATGAGACAAAACAAGACTGGATTCGGTTTATCATATGTGCTTACAAAAAATAGTCCAGTAGTAGTAGTAGTAGTAGTAGCAGCAGCAGTAGTTAAATCAAAGGGGAGATTACTTTGTGATACTAAAAAAAATTATTCTCCACATGGACAAAAACGAGTGAATACCGTTAGTTTACACAAGAAATTGCATGTGTCATTTGACAAAACTAACAGATGATACCAGAATTGTGTTGACATGATATATGATATCATCTGCCTTTTTATACAGCATGTTCACGCTTTAGTTTGAAATAATATTTTTATAAGCAAACATATAAGATGGAGATAGCTTGAAAATATCCGGTTTTGTTTGATGGTATGATGTTTTGTCTGATGGTATGATGTTTTGTTTGATGATGTGATGTTTTGTTTGATGGTATGATGTTTTGTTTGATGATGTGATGTTTTGTTTGATGATGTGATGTTTTGTTTGATGGTGTGATGTTTTGTTTGATGATGTGATATTTTGTTTGATGATGTGATGTTTTGTTTGATGGTATGATGTTTTGTTTGATGATGTGATGTTTTGTTTGATAATGTTGTGTTTTGTTTGATGGTATGATGTTTTGTTTGATGATGTGATGTTTTGTTTGATGTTGTGATGTTTTGTTTGATGATGTGATGTTCTGTTTGATGATATGATGTTTTGTTTGATGATATGATGTTTGATGATGTGATGTTTTGTTTGATGATGTGATGTTTTGTTTGATGATGTGATGTTTTGTTTGATAATGTGATGTTTTGTTTGATGGTGTGATGTTTTGTTTGATGATGTGATGTTTTGTTTGATGATGTGATGTTTTGTTTGATGATGTGATGTTTTGTTTGATGGTGTGATGTTTTGTTTGATGGTATGATGTCTTGTTTGATGATGTTATGTTTTGTTTGATTATGTGATGTTTTGTTTGATGGTGTGATGTTTTGTTTGATGATGTGATGTTTTGTTTGATGGTGTGATGTTTTGTTTGATGGTATAATGTTTTGGTTGATGATGTGATGTTTTGTTTGATGATGTGATGCTTTGTTTGACGGTGTGATGTTTTGTTTGATGGTCTTGTTTTATGATGTGATTTTTTGTTTTATGATGTGATGTTTTGTTTTATGATGTGATGTTTTGTTTGATGATTTGATGTTTTGTTCGATGGTATGATGTTTTGTTTGATGGTATGATGTTTTGTTTGATGATGTGATGTTTTGTTTGATGGCATGATGTTTTGTTTGATGGTATGATGTTTTGTTTGATGATGTGATGTTTTGTTTGATGATGTGATGTTTTGTTTGATTATGTGATGTTTTGTTTGATGGTACAATGTCTTGTTTGATGATGTGATGTTTTGTTTGATGATGTGATGTTTTGTTTGGCGGTGTGATGTTTTGTTTGATGGTGTGATGTTTTGCTTGATGATGTGATGTTTTGTTTGATGATGTGATGTTTTGTTTGATGGTATAATGTCTTGTTTGATGATGTGATGTTTTGTTTGATGATGTGATGTTTTGTTTGGCGGTGTGATGTTTTGTTTGATGGTGTGATGTTTTGTTTGATGATGTGATGTTTTGTTTGATGGTATGATGTTTTGTTTGATGATGTGATGTGTTGTTTGATGGTATGATGTCTTGTTTGATGATGTGATGTTTTGTTTGATGATGTGATGTTTTGTTTGATGATGTGATGTTTTGTTTGACGGTGTGATGGATGAACAATATCGCCATCATACGTGTCTGCGTTTTCCAGTTGAACTCTACCATGGACATCTCTCGGTGGTGGTGACTTTGCTCCTGCACTCAATGCAAAGACAACCCAGGTGCTAGTTGCTCAACAGTGCTCCTCGCCAGTGGTCCCTAGACGTCTAACCCGATTGCAATCTCCTTGAATATTTCTTTAGGGGTGTGATGAAGGCCCAGTCAAAAGATGAACTCTAGGCGTTTTGATCTCATTAGACGAAATGGAACATTTTCTGTTAATGTTTCTTCCTCGTGAAACAGCCTAACAAAAGGAGTCACGTGATACCCAATTCGGGATTTGTTTGTTGTTTCGCTTCGTTTGGATGTCGTTTCATTTTTAGTTCAGTCAAAATTACCAGAACTCAATGGACCCAACTTCCTGTGGCTAACATTTGATTTCTATATGAAATACATAGATATTCAAATATCCCATTAGAGGTCTCATTTACTTCCCAAAAACTGAGTTAGTAAAAATGTTGAAAAGATATTTGGTATGTCACGTTTAATTTTGACATATGATTTTCGTGAGTTTTCATGCTTAAGTTTGGAATATGATTTTCGTTGGTCGCTCACGCTTATGTTTTAAATATGATGCTTGTTTGATGTGTCACGTCTAATTTTGAAATATGATTTTCTTTGTCTGCCACACTGAAGTCTCAAAAATGAATTTTATTTTTCTGTCACTTAAGTTCATACCATTTTTTTTTCGTTACGCTGTCACGTTTATGTTTTAAATATGATTTGTCTTTTCTCTAACGCTTAATTTTTAAATATTTCTTTGCTGGTCTGTCAGGCTTCATTTTGAAATATGATTTTTTGATTTGTCACGCTTAAGTTTGAAATACAGCTTGCCTTCGTTTGTCATGCTTAAGTTTGAAGAATGATTCTTTGATCTTTCACAGTTATTTTATAAATATCGTGATTGTTGGCCTGTCACGCTTAAGTTTGAAAACTTATTTACCTTGGTTTATCATGTTTAAGTTTTAAATATGATTTGCATTGGTCTATCATGCTTAAGTTTTAAATATGATTTGCATAGCTTTGTTATGCTTAAGTTTGAAATATAATTTGCATTGCTTTGTTATGCTTAAGTTTGAAATATAATTTGCATTGCTTTTTATGCGTAAGTTTGAAATATAATTTGCATTGCGTTGTTATGCTTAAGTTTGATACATGATTTTCGTTGGTCCGTCACGTTTATGTTTGAAATATGATTTTTGTTGGTCAGCAAACGCATAAAATGGATACAGCTTGAAAATATCCGGGTTTTGTTTGATGGTGTGATGTTTTGTTTTAATTAATAATTCCTGATATTGAATTAATATTTATATTAGACTAGTAAAGACACCCGGCATTGCCACGCAATGAAAGTGTTTCTTATGCATTAGATAAATAAGTCACAAACTCTAGGAACCGAACACTTTCCTTGCGGCATGATCTTCACGGATTACACCATGATTACTGGAAACGTCCTGCATTATCTGTAAACGAAATTACACCTCAGCTAAAGGAGTTATTGATATACATATTGCCTAGTTGAAGATATGCAAGTAGGGTTCATGCTATGAAGACCTTGATTGATGATGCTGATGCTGATTCTGCTGCAGCTGGTGCTGATGATGATTATGATGATTATGATCATCATCAGCAGCAGCACCGTCATCATCATCATCATCATCATCATCATCATCCGGTTACCTAATAGTTGTTTGAAGATTCTATGTAGCCGTCTTACGACTGCACGCACATTTACCTGGGACAAAAGATGATCAAGGAAACAACGACACCTTTTGTATGGTACAGGGTTTTATTCTTATTTCCAGAAAACGAATACTACGAATCGATTTTGATGGCCTAGATAAGTTTATGAGCGTGCCTTTCGATTTTCAAGGAACGTCTGACTAGAGGACAATGCACCTCTCTTCCGGTTCTGATGTTATTACTTTTATATTTTTTATATTTAACTTGCCCACGATGGTCGACTTAAAGTTAAACAACTCGTCTTCCCCAAGTTGTAGTAAGAGCCGTGACGAACCAAATTCTCATAGTCGCTGGAAGAGCCGATCACCCTCTTTACTCAACAGATATGTTCTATTTATATAGATTGACTGATAATGATTGAACGACCTAGCATATTGGTTCTCGTTAGATCCTTGAAGTTAAGCAATGTTGAGCCTGGTCAGTGCCAGATGGGTTACAATTTGGGAATACCAGGCGCTGTACGTGGGAAGACGTCCACACATCCCTGCAAGAATTGCAAGAGCTTAATATTATCTTCTCTGACGAGGATATGTAGACCGCTTGTGAATTTGATATTCCTAGGATACTTCCTCCTTTGGAGGAAGTCGGTTCAGCTTAGAGTAAGTGCCGCTGTCTTATTTTGCCAGTAGGATTCTATATCTATTATTAAGGGATAAACTGCAACACGGGTGCTATATAAATAAATTTCGAGTTATTCGATTGTATTATATTTTGAATCTGTGTAGTTTCTTTCACTGATCCAGTTAAATTAATTTTTACAAACCCCAAACGCACGTCCAACAACATCAATAAAAAGACACAGACTTTATGGCTTACCAAAAAAGTTCAATTCAGATTTACGTGTGCGATTTTATTATTTCAAGAATAAAAATGGCTGATTTCCAGTTCCGCACGAAAACCATTTTCGGGTTGCTTGATTATTTCTAAACATTCCAAAACCAGATTCTGCAATTCCTAAAAAGCTTAGAAATGTAATTCGAAATTGGAAAGAACATTTTTTCACGATATTATTTTTTTTTTTAATTATTTTTTATTTTAAGAAAAAATATTTTTTGCAGAGAATGGACAATGTTGCATGAAGAATCTTCCTTTTTTATGTGAAATAGCTTAAAATCAATAATTCTTCGAATTCAGACGAAAAAAACAGATAATTTTAGAACGGCTTCCGTTATGTTATTCGAAAATAAATCGAAACAACATTATTTACGATTATCTAGAAACAGCAAAACGAAATTTATTTTTTACCTGTAGTGAAAACAGTGGGCTCAATATTTTTTTTTTGTAAAATATGTCAGTAATAATAATCTCTGATATAATAAAAGGCTTCCTTCAGTCTTGATAGACTATGGATACCCACTGTAAGGTGCCTGCGTGAAATTTTTGTGGCAAGAGTTGCGCAATCCCAACCATACCTCTCCTGAATCAACATTGTTGAATACCAATGGCAATTGGAGGTTCAGGACGACTGGAAACAATGCCGAGATAAGATAAAAGTACATACATCGCCTAACCTTTCGAAATGGTCACCCATCTAGCTTATCGTTGCTTAACTTCGGTGATCTGACGAGAACCGGTGTGCCAACGTGATTGTGCTGTACACTCTCTGATATAATAATGAGAGCACTGACACAATTGAATCTCTTGCCATGTCTACGGAACTCGGGTGTCACTGTAGGTCTCAATTGTGAACTCAGGTCTAGAATATAAACAGAGCAGATTTAACTCGGAGACCTGTAAAATCATTATAATTCTTTAAACTATAAACTTGACTGATATAACAACCATTTCTCTACGCAGATTATTTTACCTCTTTTTAGACTATAATCTTCACTTATGTCTACATCTTAAATAGTGTTTAACCATTACTTGATATAACTCTTATAAACAATTCTTTCAGTAGATTATATTTGCCTCTTTATAACATTTTTTTTTACATAAGAATCACCTCTTATCAAGGCCTAGAGGCCACTCGAGGATGATGGTTAAAGAGTATACAGAAGTCAGTGGGACAATATCGTAGTAATAATTAGTAGTGGAAATTTGGTAAATTTGATTACTTAAGGGGAACGGCTCATCAAGAACTTGTTTACGTTGGACTTGAAGACGACCATATTGTAGTCTGCTTCCACAGGTGTGCAGCTCTAATAAAGAAGCTTTGTTCATGGAATCGTTTAGGTTTTGGCACAGATAAAACGTGTGGGAAACTATTGATAATGTTTTCAGCTAGACGAGTGTTTCTTGTGAAAGTTTGATGAGGGCGGGCATAGATTGGAGCCTAGACGAGCACTTTCCATGGAAATAACGATAAAGCAGAGACAGGCTCACATCCCCTATTAGGCCACGAAGTCTATTTTGAACTCTGTCAAAGCAGATCTTTCTATCAGTTTCTGTCCAGATGCGACGACGGTACTCCATCCTTGGACGTACCTGGCTCTTATATAGGTAGAGAATTGCATCAGTAGTGAGATATCTACTGGATCGATAGAAGGATCCCACCATTTTTCAAGAGACCTTGGCAACGGATTTGATATACGTGTGCCATTTCAGATCAGGAGTAAAGGTCAAGCCCAGAAGCTTGTCAAAACATGGAGTTTCCCCAAGACGAGAGCCATTTATTCAAACCAGCATACAACTGATTTGCTTTTCAATATATTTGTATCCTCGCTTTGGCGATGATCATAAATTTGAGGTCAACAGAGCGTATGGCTTCATGATTGAGGAGAACTATTAGCCGAGAGAATAGAAGAGAAAAACGGAAAAATTACAAGCAAGAAAGAGTTCCCCCTTTAACAATTCTATTGTTCAAAGTATGAATTAATGAAAAAAATGAACTCCGTAATTATTTAAAAAAAGAAAAAAAAACAGATGTCAGTCATAAACTTATGAAAACAAAATGAAAGGACACTGATTCTGGAATCAGATGATAATTTCAAGATATGAAAACGCGATTAATGAAAGCGAATCCAGGAACAGCGTTCATACAAACTTGTCTTCCATCCATCCATTCAGCGCGGCCGTAGCCGAGATTGAACTCACTATAAGAGTTTGTAGTGTAATTCAAATTTTGTCGGTAGCTGAATACTTGATGCTTCGCCAGGGCTATCAAGGGTATTTTTATCGTGACGCCATTACTAGATGGGGTGCCCACCACAGCCTAAGAGAGTCCCATCTACCCTCGAGAGGATAGACCGTGCCAGTTTCTCCATCCGGTATTTTACCTCGCGATACATACAACGCCTCGCCTTCCCAAATGGTCACTCATCTGATACTGGCCAGGCAAAAATATATACAAGACAAAGAATACAATTTTATGCAATTTTTTATGTATTCTTGTTCTTCTAGAATTCTAGATTTGAAACTTAACAATTTCACGTCATAGAATTTTAATTACTAATTTATGATATATATATATATATATATATATATATATATATATATATATATATATATATATATATATATATATATATATATATATATCATAATTTAGGAATTTAAATTTTATGATTTGAAACGGTTAAAATTAAAATCTAGAATTTTGGAAAATTCATGGGTTAAGGAAATATTTTTATTAAAATGTATTCTTTGTTTTGCATATAATAAAAATTCTAGATTTGAAATTTAACCGTTTCAAACCATAAAATTTAAATTCCTAAATTATGATTTATTTGCTCTATTTGGTATATTGAGCAATTTTCATTTAGCTGGGATTGTCTTATATAAAATATTATATCCAATAATATTTTGTAAGACCGATAATCACTGGATTTGCATACCAGTAGATTTATTGAATTTTATTTTTCTGAAATATATATATATGTGTGTGTGTGTGTGTGTGTGTGTGTGTGTGTGTGTGTGTGTGTGTGTGTGTGTGTGTGTGTGTGTGTGTGTGTGTGTGTGTGTGTGTGTGTGTGTGTTAGTGTGTGTGTGTGTGTGTGTGGCTAAGTTTCATGAATATTTGCTTTTTGAATAACAAGAACTGATAGCAAATAAATAATTTTATATGATTTATGCGTGTGTCTCATTTTACTGCTTTGAAAAAACCTCATGAGTATTCTTCTTATCTTATTCAAATCTATTCATAAATTTCATGTTATATCGCAAAACATATATTCAAATAATATATGTATATACACTTTAACAGCGCAAAACTCATTTATTATTGATTTATTTTCGAGCATAGATGCGAACATAATTAAAAGAAGCTGAGATTTGTACAAAGGAAATGCACATTAACTACAGGAAATTGAGAAATGTAGTCCAAGTACAACACATTTAGGAGAGAGTTTTAAACAGATCCGCAGATGGAACTATGCGAAATGTCCGCAAGATATTTTATATAAAAAAAAACATGTATATTAATGAGTTTCGTAAATACAAAATATCCCGTAGGCAAAACAATTTGTAACTACCACCATAACAGTATTTGCATTGCAACTACATGTAGTAGTAGTAGTAGTAGTAGTAGTAGTAGTAGTAGTAGTAGTACAACATTGAAATAACAAAATAAAATTTTTTCTTTATAATTACGTTAACATAATTACGTTAACATAATTACGTTAACATAAACAAAATAAATTTATACAGACGTGTTTATACTTGCTCGTCTTTTACGCGTTTTACGCTTCTTTTCATCGTTGCTGTTATATCTAGTTGTTATTATTTTTGTTGTTGATGATGATGATGAGGAGGAGGAGGAGTATCATTCATGATAATTTTGTTGGCATTTGTTTCCCCGATATCTTTCGATTAAGAATTATTTCCAGAAGGATAATGGGGACTTATGAGAAGGGCCACGTGAAGGTTGCCAACGTCCCTAAGCAAAAGTGTTTTTGTAGAACAAACTAAACTCGAAATTTGCATTCCCAAGTTCTAATTCGTGTCGTTTACCATTGCGTCACCGTCATCTCTTAGCAGTTGCTTTGGAAATAAGCTTAATTTTATTGGTGAAGAGGAACGCAAGGCGTTCGGTGAGTTTTCTACGAGATTTTATTTGAAAGGAATAAACTAATGTTATCGAAGTAAATTATTTACTTCTCAACCCCAACTTTCTAACTCATCCAAATGAGTGACGCAGACGGACAGACATCAAAGAAACATTCGTCTAGGATTCAAATTTCCTGCATTATTGGCGGTGTCTCGTTTGCATGACTTCCTATTTAAAACCTCAGTTTTCTGTTCGCTCAAAAACGTGACGTCATTCTTCATCGTCTTTCTGTTTTGCCTACGACATTTGACCTCTGTCCTCTGCCACAACTTTACGTCACCTGTCTTGCATTCATCCCTAGGAATAATCTTATTTATTAGGTTAGGGCAAAAATAATGTCGTTTTTTATATATAGTTCAACGTTAAAAAAACGACAAGACTTTTGCACCAGCCTAGTAAATATTTGGGTTAACATACATTCAGTGTGACCCTTGTCAACATTTAGATTAGTTAACATAATCGTCACCGCAGGGTGCCTAATATGTAACAGTAGAACATTAGAGTATATTTCTTTTGTTGAAAGTCGAACATTATTATTAGTATGTCGTTATCTTCTGTTATATAAATCTCACTTGTCTGTTTAAATGTTTGTTTTATTTTACTTCAGTAAATTCAGTTATTTTCGTCTTCTCTCATCAACACCGACTATATCTCATTCCTCGCATTGTGATAGCCTTCTAAATCTCTACTACATACATATATATATATATATATATATATACGCCAGTATTTTTTTTAATTATTTTAGTTTTATTTTATGCTTTATATTATTAAATTTTATATTATTAAATAAGAAATTACATCGACTCTTGAAAATAATGGAATTGCGCCTAGTATTGTTTAAGTGTTTATGTAAACATAATATATATATATATATATTGTTTTAACAAAATCAAGACATCAAGGAATAGATTGAGTGCCACAAATAGTGTATTTCATCGTTAGTTACAATTGTTTCAAGACTATTCGAACAAATTCAAACATTATGTCGTTTGAAAATTTTTCAGAAGGACAGCCTTTCGTCAGACGTATACAATAAAAAACGCTTTAACCATGCCGATATTTTTGTAAATAAACAAAACAGACTCCATATACAAAACTTTCATAAAATCGAAACAGTATAGCTGAAGACTTAGTTGACTAGTCCGTATTAAAAATTAATTTAAATTAAATAAAGAAATAGAGAAATTTAATCGAGGAAATTAATGAATAGTTTTAGTAAAACATATTAAGTGAACATAAGTAATTAGTGGTAACGTTGTATGATAATTTGATTGAATTTTTTTTTAATAGTGATACGAAAATAGGTAAATATATAAAATAAAATATTTTCCCATGTGTTTTCCACATTAGGGAAATGAACTCCATTCTGTTCATTGTTAAAGTGTTTTTATTCTATACGTCTGACAAAAGGCTGTCCTTGTGAAAATTTTCAAACGACATAATGTTTGAATTTGTCCAAATAGTCTCGAAACGATGAAATACACTATTTGTTGCTATCAATCTATTCCTTAATGTCTTGATTTTGTTAAAACGATATATAAATGATCAATTATGAAATATGATAATTTTGTAGCTTACAGTTTAAGTCATCTCATTCTGATTTATAACTTATTGGTATATGAACGATTACCGAATTTTCAATTATATAAACCCAGTAAACTTCGGAATAAATACTATAAATAAGACACAATCCTATTTCCGTTTGATGAAAGCCGGTTTTCTTTTTCTTTTCTTTTTCTTTTTTTTTTTTTTTTTTTTTGCATACCATCTACTAGTTGGCTAGTTGTGTACATATCACAAGAGCGATAGGAGCCTTTTATCATGTCTGAAACTGACACAATGTTCAACGAGCGGAATCAGAGATGCGCCGCTGTACACCTCATACTCTCTACCGATCCAACTGGTGACAACAGCACCATTGTCAGCACCCTCAAAATGCAAATCCAGTACAGATATAAACTTTGTTTCTTTATGTTTGCTCTAACTTTCCAAAATGGTGAATTATTGCTGAATCCTTAGGAATTCGCTTGGTCTGTGTGCAACACTTATTAGACTGACCTACTTCTAACTGATATTAATAGCTAAGGCATTTTTTTTATGTAAATCGCTCCAGAAAAGGCATGAAGTCACTTGATGTAAAGAGCGAAAAATAATTTTGATAGATGCCTATTGGCTTTAGTTTGGAAATAACCAAAGTTATGGGTAAGGGGGAAACAGGCAGTAGGACGAGAGTTCCACAAGCCTTCAGTTTTTAAAAAGAAGCTACCAAAATAAGAATCTTTATTACAATGATGTATCAAAACAACGAATTGGTAGCGACCATTAAATGAACAAGTCAAACGAGCTGTAACAAAAGAAGCAAGAAATAGATCAAATATTCTAAAGAATGCACACCATAATAATATGCATAGAAAAGACTGAGATTAGCAACATCACGTCTGTGTGCGAGAGAGGGGGGGTTACAGAGAAAAAAGGGTAGGCTCAATCAAATTGTAGATATCACGTTTCTGCACCTTAGGAAGGACCCTCGAATGGAGCAGATATTTACCAGGTCAGTGTTCCATGCATAGTTTAATAAAAAAAACATTGTGGGGATAGAAAATAGCATCAGGTGTGAGAAAGTGTTTAGAGCGATAGAGAGAACCAACTTTCCGAGAAGTAGAAAGAGCAATGGATCTAATAAGGTCTAAAAGGGCGTTGTCGACGATGCTGCTAAGAAGGCGGGCTCACTCTACCATGATAGAAAATTGCTTACGTTTGAGAGTATCCTAAATAATTGCAAGGCCACATATCGCCTATGTATGAAGAATTGTTGCCACATCTGAGCTGCTACATCTGTAACCAGTCTCTCATTCTTAGACAAAGTCCAAAAATATCTAAAATCTGAAAAGGTCTACACTATTGGCCAATCATCGTCGTTATAGTGTTGCATCTACATGCATGTATTATAAGTACTTTAATGGAATTTGCCCCGACTTACATACTCCTGACTTAACCCGACAAGCAGCGAAATCCCACCCATTTTATTGTTGAGGTTCCTAGATGCCGGAAAGCCTTCTATTCAAATAGCTTATTATTTCAAATTGCTAAAAGTTGAAATTCCCTCTCTAATTCCTGCTTCCCTGACTTTCTACTCTAATAATTTCCCCACTCATACCTTTAGAATTACATCCCTGTTTCTTGCTTGCCTGATTCTGCTAACCTGCAGAAATTCAAATGTACTGTGAATTGATATCTCGCTACTCAACTCCCGATAGTCTCCTGTTAGACACGGTCGTAAATGGACATATTATATTTTATATATATATATATATATATATATATATATATATATATATATATATATATATTAAAATTAAGGCTAGACAATCTAAAGGAGAGGATAACTTTCAAAAATATCGACGAAAAAAGTGACCCCTTCCCCTGTAGAAAATGCCTAATGGAAGGGGAAGATATTAATGCTTTTAGCCAATTTTTCGATATTTGTCCTATAAAAGGTCGAACTTTAAAACGATACTGATCTTGGTAAAATCCGTCGCCTCTATTGAAAGTTTAAGGCAGACATGCAAACAGACATACATACATACATTTATATATTGGTAACTAAAAATTTTCGACCCAAACCGATGAAAAAGTTTGCCCTATCTCTGACTACCTTTTATGTAAAATATCAAATATTTAGACCAGAAATTGTCTGAGTAATTTGGAAGAGACCGCAGGGGTCATTTTTTTTTAATTTGACCCATTTTTTGACCCCTTAACATTTATTGTTTGGGCTCAAATCAATTTATTAAGTTATATCCATGCCCAAGGAACCTATATCTAAAATTTCAAGTGCGTAGACCTTAAATTGTCGGCGGAGTTTGGTAGAGTTCTTAAAGGTCAAATCGTTGAATTTTGACCCCTTAATCGCCAAATGTCTAGCCAAAAACCGATCACATCGATTTTCCCAAATCTCAGTACCGTGTATATCAAATTTCAAGTCTGTAGACTAAAAATTGACAGAGTTATTGCATAGGGAAATGTACACAGACACACACACACACAGACATACACACAGACACTTTCACTTATATATATATATATATATATATATATATATAGAGAGAGAGAGAGAGAGAGAGAGTCATCCACATACAGTACTGTTTCGCTGTATCACAGGTCATCAGTCCAGCTACACAGGCAACTACATCAAGCCAGGATCGAAACCCGACCGCTAAAAAATCACGGTCATCTTTGAGAAAGGAAAGGAGTACGCCTACGATTCAAGCACACGAGCCGCATCTTAATAGGATTAAACGAAACAAGCCATTTTGTACATCCAAAGATATTATTATTCGTTCGCAACCCTGACAACCATAGGCTGAAAAGCGGATCTTCCACTCGGGACAAGGTGGTTCTAGGTGTCTAATATCAATGCCTGATGACCAATGGTTTCAAGCAGATGAGTGGTTTCAGCAATGACAAGAAGTGGAGGGTGTGAGCCACATTATATCCAGTTGCAAAAAAAAAAAAAAACGACACGCCGGAGTGTGTAAAATATTCCCACTTAA